>NC_080084.1:39507958-39687929 GCF_949987535.1 Balaenoptera acutorostrata | reverse complement strand
CCCATCCCACATGTACTTATGCAATGTGTTCCCACCATTTCCCCAGTCAAGAGTGGGGTTTAATTCTCCATCTCATGAATCTGGGCTGATCTTACTGACTTTCTTGACCAACCAGATATGATGGAAGTGACATCCCGGAATGTCCAATGTTCTTCTAGGTCATAAGAAGCCTTGTAACTTCTGTCTGGGTCTCTTGGAATGCTCCCTCTGGGGACACTCCTCTTCAGAACTTGTGCTTTGAGAAGCCCAAGCCAAGTGGAAGGCCATGTTTAGACGTTCCAGTCGACAGACAGCATCAACTGCTAGCCCTGTGAGTGGGCTACCTTGAGTTTCAGTTTAGTGGAGCTTTCAAACAGACCAAGCAACATCTGAAAGCAATTTCATGAGCGACCCAAGCAAAAGACCAAAAATTGCCCAGTTAATCCACAGGACCATGAGAGATGGTAACAAACTGTTCTTTTAAGCCACTGGACTTTGATGTGGCTTGTTAGGCAGTAACAGATAACCAAATCAGTTGTTGGGTTCAGTTTTAGACACACGGAATTTGAGATGCCTGGAAGACACCCAAGTGGGGATGTTCTAAAGATACTTGGATAGATTCTTCATAGTTGATGTCTGGAGCTCCAAGACAGAGAGATCCAGGCTGCACTTATTGATTTGGGAGCACAAAGAATGTAACATAACACATAGCACATGGAACGTAAATGAAGTCAGGAGAATGGATATGAGGACCCAGAGAGATTATATTCTGAGTGACGGCAATGTCTGGGGATCGGGTAGAGGAAGATGAGTCAACTAAACGAACTGAGAAGTCACTGCCAAAAAATCAGGAAGAAAGTGGAAATGGTATCACAGAAGCTAAGGAAAAGGATATTTCAATCAGGAGTGATAGGTTACCTATTAAATGCTACCAAGAGCTCAAATGTGATAAAGAGCGTAGAGTATCAACTGATGCTATTGGCAGGACCACCAATAAGTCGGGAAGACATCCATGTCTGTGAGTGATGGTGGCAGAGGACAGTCATGAGGAAGGAGCCTGAAGAAGCCACACTGTCACAGGAGTAAGTGGAAGGTGAAGACAGGACTTCACGGTGGATATACACACCGTGTTCCAGAAGGCTGGCTACACGGGGAGGAGAGAAAGATGGGGTAGGGCAGGAGTAGGAGGCAGACTCAAGGATTTCTATTTTTAAGACTTGAGAGACTTGGGAATGTTCAAATGTTGATTGGAAAGTGCCAGTCAGTTGAGAGAGGAAATTCTGAAGTACAGAATGGGATCAAGAGCACTCTTGGAAAGACTGGTAAGAAAAGGATGGAAAGACAGATCTAGATACACATAGGAATGGAGCTCTGTTTACAGGAAATTAAGGTTTCTGTTTTTTTTGCTGAATAGAACACAAGGTCATCTGCTGCGAGCTGAGGGATTGAAGCTTTGAGGATAGTAGGAGAGTTGGAAATAACCGTTGAGACGCGTGGGGAGAGAGCTTGCAAGGGAAACACGGAAGGGCTGCCAGACTGTTGAAGCTGATCAGCCAAGAGACAGGCATTACTCCCTCTTTACGTGGAGGAAATTGAGGCTCAAAGAGGTTGAGTAACTTGCTCAAGGTTACAGAGTAAACAGATGAAAGAGGAGGGATTTGAATACAGGGCTGCCCGACGCTCTCCAGCACGTTAGGCTAAGCGAATTCCTCCATCCAGCGGAATAATCTTAGTTTCTGGAAAGAGACTGGTGTTTGAACTAAAAGCTCCATCCTTGCCTCTTTATTCACGTTGCCCACTTCCGTCAGTTTTGCCTGAGACCTCACACTTGACATCTCATCTCTAAAATCTGTAGTCAAAGAAGGTCTCAGGAATAATCAGGAAAGAATCATGGCGTTTAATAGAAATTCTTCTTTTAAATACTAAATACCATTTAGAAGCTTTGGTTCAGCATTCACTTAAAAGCGAGCAAGGAGTTTAGCACCATGATTGTTAGCACCATGACTGTTCCTTAGAATTGTATTTATAAAATAAGAATAAAACAGGACTGCATAAAGAAGAGAATTGCATTTAGAAGCCACGAAGTAATTTCCCCATCATGCTTAGCACGGTTAATTCTCCCAGTGAGCTTCGTTCAGAATTGCAAGAATTTCTTAAGGGTTATAATCTCCTAGAGTTTCTAGAGATGATGTGATCTGGTTCTCTGCACAGTTTATAAAACTGAAGTAGTAGATGATGGTGCATGGTCTCTGCCGGTTCATCAGCAATGCTTAAAAGCAGTGTTTTTAAGGTACCTCCCTTCCTGCAAATACAGTCCCCTCCTGCCCCCTGCACTCCAGGTCTGTAAGTATGTAAGAGATACATACCCAGAACCTTTACCTGGAAAAACGAAAATAAGAATTCCTTACCAATTTAGGGTTTTTCGGGCTACTGGAAAAATAATAAAGACAACAAGTGAGACTATTATTTAGGTCACACTTTGGACAAAGTCTGAGCCCCGAGATAGCCTTCTTTCCATAAAGAGAAATTCCTACGAATCCCCCCGTCCGGTTGGCAGGCTGCAGGATCCGTTCTTCTCCAGTATATCTAACTCATTCTGAGGCATCTGTCATCTCCTCCTTATGTGGGAGGCTAGGAAGATGGTCCTTCACTTACACGCATACAGTACGTCCCCGACATACGAACCTTCATGTTGTGAACTTTCAAAGAGGCGGATGTGCATCTGGTTCCAGCGAGGAACCAGCACCTGTGCCATCAAGGTCAGGCGTGAGTGGAATTGCAGCTCGCCCTCCGTCCCCTATGGCTGACGATCCCTCAGCTCTACCGTCTCCCACCTCCTCTCCCTCCTCCAGGCAGTGACTCTCCTTGCCTGTTCACTCGATGCCAGCCCCTGGATGCCAGCTGTTGTACTGGACTACTGTACTTTCCAAGGTACTGTACTGTAAGATTAAAAATGTTTCCTTTATTTTTTGCGTTTTGTTTTTTTATGTATTATTTGTGTGAAAAGTATTATAAACCTATTACAGTACGGTACTATATAGCCGACTGTGTAAGTTGGGTACCTAGGCTAACTTTGTTAGACTTACGAACAAATTGGACTTACGAACGCGCTCTTGGAACGGAACTCGTTCGTATGTAGGGGACTTACTGTACACAGTTGCTCTACTGGCACCTGCCAACTGCACCCCGTGCGTTCTGTGATCACATGGGGAGTTCAGTCCCTCTTAGGGAAGCGGACTTTCAGAGCCGTGTTTTTGAAACTGTGGCCCACAATCCTTTGTAAATTGCAAAATTATCTGAGTGAGTTTCAGCTAGCATTTGTGATAAATGGGAAATTCAATAAAATAGAAGAGATAATCCCAAGAACCAGCACCGAGGCTGTGGGAGGGTCTCAAGCCACAGCTTTCTCAAGATCACACATTTCAAGGGCTGTGACACTAACTGGCCACACTCTATTTTCATTCTGATCGTAATAAAAGGCTAGGATGCTGTAAAATAAACGAAACGTCTACAATAAGCATTTTTCTCTTTAGTCCGTGAAAGAGTTCCCTACATGTGTGGTTAAGAGGTACCATCTGACCACTTTCACGGGAACGATCCGCTTTAAAAGACAGTCTAAACTGCAACCTATATAAATCAAAAATACTCGCCATTTCTGTGTAGTTACGGGTCTGTTCGTGTGTGTGTTATCAGTGCAGGAAAAATCAAACAGTTGTTTAAAGTAATTATATTTCACTTAATTGAAATTTCCCACCAACAGTTTTAATTAGGTAAGCTTTTCTTCACTCCTCGTTAATCCACTGTGCGTCACTGTCATCAGCCGCCAGATTATAGTTTTTTTGGAACATATAGCACTTTGTATCAAAAGACTCCATACAGGGGTGGGGCAGTGGTATTTATTATTTCTATGAAAATCTAATGTCTTATAAAATCTCTCAGCCTCCCCAAGAAGGAAGAGGAGTGTCATAAAGTATTATTGTTAAAATAAAACAGAAGCTGGGAAAGCAAAGAACAAAAAAAATGGTAAAAGCATTAGTCACAGCCAATGGGTACATGTAAAATAGCAGCATATATATAAATACAAATAAATATATTATAGTATATCTAAATATATAATAGCTTCTTTCTACTCTTGCAAAGCAACTAGCCACATGAGGATGAACATAATAGATGCCAAAGCAGAACAAAAATATACTAGATAAGAAGAAATAAAGAGGAAGAAGAGCCAGGGAAATGTTTAAAGGCAAAGGATATATTTCTCACGTGACAGAAAAAGGTGTCTGGATCTGGTTGCTTTGAGACATAAAGTATTATGACATTTTGCAAAAAGTCAGAGGATGCCAAATGCCAAGACATACATACAAGCACACACACATATATAAAAATAATAGACAGATATATAATATAAATATACTTACATATGTACATATTTTTCTGGGTGTTTATATTGAAAAAATGAAATACAGCATTCTCTAACTGCTTAAATTCCATTTTTAAACTCAGAGCCAATTGATTTGAAAGTCTGTTAGTTCAAAGTGTAAACTTTTGAAGGTTTAAAGAAAGGGCAAGCAGAGGAAAGGCCAATAAATGAGAATCCTTTCATGTGTTTCGTATGTAAAAGCTTTTAAAACAAAATGAAGATAGTATTCCAACTCCACATACCAGCTGAACAAAGAAAGCTCAATATACCCAAGGTAATATGAGATGATACACTGAATTATAATCTATTTGCAGACTAAAAATAAAACAAAATGCACACTCGCAGGAAGGAAAGGCAGAAAAGCTTAGCCATCGACTCAGAAGGCAGAACACTGTATTATTCCTATAAAAAAAATGTGAAATTTCAATCCTTCAAGTAAATGAATAAAAGTCACTCATTAAAAGATAGTATTTGTAATTCCGAAACCTTTTCCTTCTCCCATATAAAGCTGAATGTTACATGGGTAAAAATAAATTTATGGAAAAGAGATGTTAAAAGAAAAACACAGGACACATAATTCTTTCTCTTACCATTGTCACCAGAAGGTAACGATACAGTGTTCGTTGGCATGGTATCAGAATTCACTTTTCCATTCTCAAATGTGTCATTTTCAGTCTGCTGTAACTGCCAGTTGAGGCCAAAGAGATGCATTGCTGGGGATAAAAAATACAAGTTGTTTAAAGGTCTGCTGCTTTTAGCTACAATATCAAATGGTATATATGTTTATAACAAGAGTCACATGTAAAGTTAAAATTTCCATGTTCTGAAATACCAAAGATGATTGCATAATAAAAATTAGAAAACAAACAGTTCCTCAGTGCAACATGGCAGCACTTTAATAAAGATTTGATATTACTCAGTTAATTGGTACCGGGAAATTCTTAGGAGTGAATCATTATTTGTTCCGCTTTGTTCCAGTTCGACTCTTCACCATCATTTAAGGAAGCGGCAGTATGCTCTCTAGCAGTACTTGCCAAACTTACATGACCACAGGCCACTTGCACATGTACAACACTTTGTTGCAATATCCATAGGTTCTCAAGAGACATGATGCTATTCTCTTGGATTAAGGTAACAACTGGTCTCACAGACGAATTTGGTGCATGAAATGTTCAGAATGGATTCAGATGCACAAAATATAATAATATTTGAATGTTCTAAATTTAAGATAAATAATCTTCGAATTTATGACTTACAATTCAGCAAGAGCACAGATCAAGCAACATGCATATGTATCAGGTGATTTCATACAGAGTTTCTGATGTGGGTTTGATAATCTTATAAACTGATACAAGTTTTGTAAATGTGTTTACTAATTTTCTTGATGTAAAATACTTAGAAAATAGGTAACTAGACCATATAATTATAAAGAGAAATGTAATATAATTTATCATTTTATATATTATTATTTATTAAAAATATTTAGAATAATAATCACTGCATATTAACCATTAACACGTAACATTCATTTGTGCTCTATAGCATATAGTTTAGGAATTAATCCCTAAGGAAGGCTAAGTATCCATGGGGAAACCCAGTGACTGTCATATTACTATGTCATGAAGGAGAATTTTTCAACATTATTTGACAGTATATATTCATTATACATGTTGGAACTTACCAGAGAGGTGGAGAAAGACATAAGTGTTTAAAAAGTATTGTTAGAGACAGTATGGTAACAATCACTGTAAAAAGCCCTTATTCAATATCCAATATATAGTAACACAACTAAGTTAGTACAGTGTAAAGAGGACAGGCTTTAGATATAGTTAGATTTGGGTTCAACCTCAATTTAGGATTTAACCTTGGACAAAAGATGTATTTTTTTTAATAATTTTTTTTAGTTTTTTCTTTTATCTGAAAATATCTTTATTTCACTTTCATTCTTCACAGATGTTTTCACTAGTGTAGAATTCTGGATTGGCTTTTGTCTTCTTTGAGCACTTTTTTTTTCTTCCTTGGCCGCGTGGGGTCTTCGTTGCTGTGCACAGGCTTTCTCTAGTTGCGGCGAGCGGGGGCTACTCTTCGTTGCGGTGCGCGGGCTTCTCATTGCGGTGGCTTCTCTTGTTGCGGAGCACAGGCTCTAGGTGCGCGGGCTTCAGTAGTTGCAGCACATGGGCTCAGTAGTTGTGGCCGCAGGCTCTAGAGCACAGGCTCAGTGGTTGTGGTGCACGGGCTTAGCTGTTCCACGGCATGTGGGATCTTCCCGGACCAGAGATCGAACCCGTGTCCCCTGCATTGGCAGGTGGATTCTTAACCACTGCGCCACCAGGGAAGTCCCAAATGATGTAATAGTGTTAAACATTAGGTTTACTTACAAAACGAGGCTGGATAAACCTATCTTACTTAATTGATGTAAACTTTCTGGACAGTATACATTAAGGCACCTAGCAGGACAGTCCGTAGTATACAGGTCTTTTATTTATTTGCTCTCTACTCCAGGTTACTGAACCATCTGCAGTCACCTGACCAGACCATAGAACCTCTCAATAAATAGTCCCCTCTGTCTGCAATGCTCTCCACCCACTGCAAAATACCTCTTCTTCCCTCAGATGGTCGGTATCAACTTCTTGGGAAAGCACTCCCTGACTGGGTGAAGCATCTCTCCCACTATTGTCTGTGTATCTCATTTGCCTTATACAGTATCTGCTACCGAGTAGATCTCGATAAGTATCTGTCAAAGAAACAGACTGTATTTTCTAAGGTTTTAAAATGTCATACAATACTGTTGTGGATAAAAGTATAGTAATTTAAGGAAAAGTTAATAAATATAAAACAAATACATAAATGCCTGAAAATGGAATGTTATATTATTAATAATGAATTAATGACTAGTCAGTGTTATGCTCTATGAAAAGTAGTTTTGTGAAAGTCCACTAGCACTATATATAATTGATTGACTTTTTAAAAAGAGTCAACAGCTTGGGGACATTCTATTACCAGTGTCACATTCTTTTGTTAACAATACCTGATATAAAATCATCCTATAGTAAGAAGCATACTAAACATAGATAGGAACATAGCTATATCCACCCTGCACAATTTGTAGCAAACGTATATACTTATAACTCCCTGCTTAAATTAGTTTTCCAGCAATTCCCTTTAAAGACTGATTTTTTCAAGGATTAAGATATAGGTTATAGAATTCTCCAATATACAAATTGTCAACTTATAAAGAGCTATAACTTATGTCATTTTGCATTAAATTACGTAGTGTTTGAGTGGCAAAATGTCAGAAGCTTTCTAAAAATTTATCACTTCACACAGTTTTCAGATAATTCAGCAACTTTTGAGTAAAATAATGGGTGCTAGGTCTGCATACAGTAAAAGTTTTGATGGGCATACTCTGACATAGCAATGATAAATATTCCAAAAGGGTCAAAGTTTCTACACAAAATAACGTATCATCATTGTGAGCTTTTATGTAGCACAGAAAGTCTTCCTGAATGATAGATTTGCTCATATTATTGGTTTTAATAGACTGTGAAGAGGAGAGACAGTCCATGGGGTCAGGCACAGGTGTCAAATGTTAAAAAGTAATGTCATGTTTGTGTCTAGAGACCTATTTTACTTTTTGTCAGATGGGCAACAGCTTTATTATGTATTTTTTATTACAGAAAATCTCAATAAAATGGGATTTTGGTTCTACTTAAGATGTTGTATAATGAGAACCATACCAAATAATATTATATCTTGTTAAACACTGTTTTGAAAAGAGACCAAACAGTTGTTTGGTCTTAGGATGTTATGTACTTTGAAAACGTTGGTGTTTGGTGTTGAGTGAAGCTCTTGACACTTGTTATGTGTAACTTAAGATTTTTTATGTAAATACAGGGTGAGATTGACTCCAAAGTTAATGAGAGACAGAGACAGAGAGAGACAGGGACAGAAAGAGAGAGAGAGAGAAGGAGGCAGCAAACTCAGAGTGCTACAGAAATTCCTGAACCCTGGTATCATAAAACTACATGAGCTCTCTTGGCAGACAAATAAAGGGAGAATTAGAGAAGTAAAATACATCTGTAAATAAACAAGGATGCTCCCAGTTCTTTAATGCCCGGGCTGGAAAGCAGACTTGGACCCATGAGAAGGCACTGCTGCCACTCTCCATGACGGCACGATGGATCCTTGGTTTGCGCAGGACCTGGTGGAGGGTGTGGGAAGAGGGCCAAGGAGAGGCGGGGGCTCTGTGCTCTGCTGAGCCCTGGACCCCGCTGGGCGGTGCCTTAGGTCGGGAGGCTCAGGCCGGCGGCCGCACCAGGCATCCCCTCAGCCACGGACAGGGTCCTTCGTGTTACACCACTGCGATGCAATGTTTTTAAAAAACAAAACATCCACGGAACACAACCTACGTGTCAAGTGTTGTGATTCTGTTTCACCCGGTATCTCACTTAAGCTTCACAAAGACTCCGTTGAATAGTTACTTTTTTTTTTTCATTTTAAATCTGCAAAAACTGAGACTTTTTGAGAGTTTAAGGTTCCAAGCCAGTAAGCAGTGGACCGTGACCTTAAACCCCGACCTTCTGGTAATAAAGGGAATACACACCACGGTACACCTCTCTATCCTACCAGAGGGCAGGGGAGTGTGAAACCCACCCAGGAGGGAGACGAATGTAACTTCTGTGAGGGTCAAAGGCTAGAGATATGCTTCTCTGCCACATGTAGGGAACCGAAGGCAGAGGGAGACAGTACCTGGAGTTGAGGGCGGGAAGGATATTAATCAGTAACCCTTGTGTATTCCAGGCACCACCCTTCTACACGAATACTTTTCCACGTAGCAAATTGTCTTAAAAGAAAACTTTTACAGTAATACGATGATGATGATTCAATTAATAACAGGCTGTTCTGGTTAACTCCAAGAGTCTTAAAGTAAGCTGTATAGGTGTGTATTTTAAAGCTACAGAAATTAGTACTCATGTAGATTTAAGCAGTTCCACGTGTTTTTCACATTTTCAAATGCCTTGATATCTATCATCTTTTAATAACGTAGAATGTGACAGGATCATTATCCTTGTTGTATGAGGACAAAACACAGGCAGCGAGGGGATCAGTGACGTACTCAGTGTCTTTTAAAAAGTTAGTGCATAAAGAGGACTCAGGATACTACATCTCCTGACCCTATTTCAGGATTCCTTTTTCTGCACTGTGCTGTTTTCCTACTTACCTGAATCAAAACTGAGCATTCACATCAAAGAAATTTTAAAAAATTTAACACAAATTGCTAATTTATCTCTCTTTTGACAGTAGCAAACATGATCAAAAGTTGTCCACGTGATAAAATTGGCCTCTAAATACAAGATGTTTACCAACTATAAATGGTTGTATTTTTGCAAGATCATTTGTAAGTTGCTTGTTGGGAATTGGAATACATTTTTTCCATATTAAAAAAATCTTATGAATGGTGGTTAACTCCCCAGTGTGTCTACAAAAGTCTGCCTGTATATCCAATAGAGATATGTATACAAAACTACAATGAGGTATCACCTCACAACTGTCAGAATGGCCATCATCAAAAAATCTACAAACAATAAATGCTGGAGAGGGTGTGGAGAAAAGGGAATCCTCTTTCACTGTTGGTGGGAATGTAAATTGATACAGCCACTATATAGAACAGTATGACAGTTCCTTAAAAACTAACAATAAAACTACCATATGACCCAGCAATCCCACTACTGGGCATATACCCAGAGAAGAACATAACTCAAAAAGACACATGCACCCCAATGTTCACTGCAGCACTATTTACAATAGCCACGTCATGGAAGCAACCTAAATGTCCATCAACAGAGGAATGGATAAAGAAGATGTGGTGCATATATACAATGGAATATTGCTCAGCCATAAAAAGGAACGAAATTGGGTCATTTGTAGAGACATGGACAGACCTAGAGACTGTCATACAGAGTGAAGTAAGTCTGAAAGAGAAAAACAAATATTGTATATTACTGCATATATGTGGAATCTAGAAAAATGGTATAGATGAACTTATTTGCAAAGCAGAAATAGAGACACAGACGTAGAGAACAAACATATGGATACCAAGGGGGGTGGGTGGGATGGATTGGGAGATTGGGAGTGATATATACACACTACTGTGTATAAAATAGACAACTAATGAGAACCCACTGTATAGCACAGGGAACTCTACTCAGTGCTCTGTGGTGACCTAAGTGGGAAGGAAATCCAAGCAAGAGGGGATATATGTATACATATGGCTGATTCACTTTGCTGTACAGCAGAAACTAACACAACAGTGTAGAGCAACTATACTCCAATAAAATAAAAATTAAAAAAAAAGAACAAATAGGACAAATGGAAATCAAAGAGTATGATGAGAAATTTGAATCCAACAATATCAATAATTTTAATAAATTGTAATTCACATTCCAAGTTAAAAAAAAAAGAAATATGTATACACATGGCACCAAAAGCATGAACAAGAATGTTCACAGAAATATTTGTAATAGCCCCAAACTGGAAGCAACTCAGATGTCTTCTGGCAGTAAGATGGATAAACAAATTATAGTAATAATCATACAATGGAATTCCACACAGCAATGTAAATGAATGAACCGATCCCAGATGCAATGATATGGAAAAATCTCACAAATACAATATCGAGCAAGAGAACACATTCACAAAAACCATGAATACTGACTAAGTCCATGTGTATAAACTCCAAAAGCAGGTAAAAGCCCCTGGAGCGACTCTCTCTAGGGAGAAGGGGGAGGTGATGGCGGCTTCTGGAGAGCTGGTAACATTCTAGTTCTCTGTCTGGGAGGTAGTTCCACTGGTGTGTTCACTTATGTTCTGTATACCTTCCTAACTACATATTATACTCAAATTAAATATTTTCTTTAAAGTAGGCCATCTGATACATAGCTTAGCTGAAGAATGTATGTTTTTACCTTCCGTAAACCCTCCCTGTAGGTGCTTTTCTCTACAAGGTGCCTAGGCATTCCTTCCTATGAGGCTGCAGGTGAGGCAGGTATGACAGCCTGTTACAGCCCCTCCTTCACCCCTGATAACGAGAATAAACGCACACGCAGAGCAGAGGCCCGCTACAGAAAGACGGTAGTGACTCTATCAGGTAAGAGAAAAGCAAGAGTGAGGAAAGGCTTCCGTCAGTGCACATCTCAGGTGTCAGAAGGAAAGCAATATGATTAAACAAATTCACATATTGGGTTAATGATTATCAGCCCATGGCCCTCCCAGATTGATGATCGGTAGTTTAAAAACATTATAACTTGGCTGGGTGAGGATGCGAAGAAATTAGAACCCCTGTGCACTGCTGGTGAGACTGTAAAATGGTGCAACTACTATGGAAAACAGTTTAGTAGTTCCTCAAAAAATTAAAACTAGAAGTACCATATGATCCAGAATCCCATTTCTGGGTGTATACTCAAAAGAGCTGAAAGTAGGCGTGTCAAAGGGGTATTTGTACATCCCTGTTCACAGCAGCACTATTCACAACAGTCAAGAGGTAGAAGAGACCCACATGTCCAGTGATGGAAAGATGGATAAAGAAAATGTCGTGCATATACATAAATATACAGTGAAATAGTATTCAGTCTTAAAAAGGAAGGAAATCTTGCCACATGCCATAACATGGATGATCCTTGAGGACATTATGTTAAATGAAATAAGCCAGTCACAAAAAGACAAATACTGTTTGATTCCATTTACATGGGGCATCTAAAATAGTCAGACTCAAAGGGGCAGACAGTAGAATGGCAGGTTACTAGGGGCTGCAGATGGGGGGAAATGGGGAGTTATTGTTTAATGAGTTTCAGTTTTGCAAGATGAAAAATGTTCTGGAGATCTGTTGCACAACAGTGTGAATATATCACAGACCCCATGAGCTCGCCAGATTTGCTGGCCTACCATTCAGATCATGCCCTTAATTTTCTTGCTTCCATGCCTTTGTTCCTCATAATTCCTGGTTTATGGGGTGCCCCCCTCAAACTCTGCCCGATGAAATCTCACCAACACCTTAATGTCTAGTTCAAATGACACTTCTTTATGAAGTCTTCCTGGGATTAATATCTATTCTATACTGCCATAACACTTCATATTATTGTACCTTAAACATGCCACCTTGTATGTGAATAAATTTTTTACTTTCTGCTGTGCGAGGAATGGGGGGTTGTAGGAGAAGCAGAAACGGATGGTTGCAGCTAGGGGGTTAACATAGGTACTTTGATGGGAAAAAGATGAGTTTGGGGGGGGAAGGGAATAAAAGTACAGGCTGTTAGCTGTGGAAAAATGGGAGAAGACAGGTGTGGGGAAAATTTAATATGTAACTCAGCTTTTTCAATATTTTGCTTAGAGTTGCTCTTAGAGGGCTGTATCTCTGTAGCTTGGTTCCTGAGAAATAGGGGTGACAACAGAGAATCTGAGATTGGTGACAGTCAGAAGCAGTCTTAGAAGGCACCTAGTGCAATTCCTCCCTTTTCTCAGGGCAGGAGAACATGGATTTCCATGACGATTCCCAGTCAGAACCCTTTTAAATCTGACATTTGTCATCTACAAAATTCGTGAGCATACTTTTATACTATCACCCATCTTCTTAGTTTTTTTTCCCCTGGTATTCTTAGATTGTAACCAATTTCAAGATGTTTAAAATATTTCTTATGTCATTCAAAAACATTTGTTCTGTAACCTTAGTTTTTTTTTTTCTTTCTATAAATGTTAAGAAAAAAACCTCACTACCTGAAATAATTTTGAGACAATATGATGGTGAAGATCTACCAGTGAAATTTTATGAAGAAATTTTCTTTCAGGCTCAAAGACCATTCAAGTGAGAGAAATTTCCATTCCTTTTATTTTTCAAGGCTGATGGAGGTGAGAGGACTCCATGGTATTCTAGCTATTTCACCTCCTCGCCATAGAAAAAAGGGCATGCCATTGTTTTTAACTGATATATGTTGGTTTGATACTTAAAAGCCAGCATGTGGAAGACTTGAAACCAAAATGTATAATTAAAGAAAATTATATGCCACCAAGGAGCAAATTCAGTGCCCTTTTTAGCTCCTTGTTGAGAGAAAAGGTGCCAGAGTTTGATCTTGTCTCTGGGGACCAGGCCACTGAAGCTGTTATCACGGCTACTATTATTCCTACTGGCATGCCTGTGTTCCCAGATACTGCCAAATACGAATGGCAAGAAGGGGTGGTGACAGCTGGTGACATGGTCCAGCAATCTGCCAGAACCTTGGAGCAAATTACAGGGGATGTTGTGAAGCGAACACAGAAGCAAGCACCCTTGCCATCAGAAACCTGGACCCAGCTTATGCCACCAGAACCCTGAAGGGTACACTCTGAGGTTTTGGCAACTTAAAATCTCCTTCTTAGCATGCCTGCCATTATTGGCTAAATGCTATTTACTATTACAAGATCAAGCAAACATTCTCACAAAGGCAAAAAATATGAGCTAACATGACAACCAGATTCTGGTAAGAAAAACTAAGCTAAAAAATGTCCTTAAGTGTTTGCAGCTCACTTGGGGTGAGCCTCCAAAACCTTTAGAGTTCATCTCAGCAAGCTAAGGTCTAGAGCTTTCCTGTCTTATAATTCACCTCACATCCACCATGGTACGTTTTCCCCCCCAAAGTCATCTTTCTGAGAAAGAATCATTAAGAACATGTTATCAGAAGTTGCAGGAAAAGAAAATCAGAATCTGATCTTTTTTATTTAAGAACACAGTTTTCAACATAGATTGTCTGTGGCATCTTGTGGAGCCTTTAGCTTATATTAAAAGAGACCTGGGTCCAAGTCTCAATTCTGGCTCTAACTAGTTGTGGAAACTTGGCAAGTCCCTGGGCCTCTCTGAGGCTTAGATATCTTATTTATATAAAAATCTGAAGAGCTTGCACTCGATCTTAAAGGTTTCTTCCAGATTTATATTGTATGATATGTCAATATAATATTTTAAAATATAAATATTTAGGCTAAATCATTGAGCATAGGAAAAAAAAACATCTGGCATCAATAAGATATCAATATATTAGAATACCAATGTCGTTGCTCCTTTGTTTTCACTTTAAAATAAAGTAAAATTGCATGGGCTCAAACTATCATTTTATGCATACAATTCCTTGGGTATCTTGGGTTTTGAAAGCAAAATTTCTTCACTTTATGTTTCAGTTTCATGAATACATAAATATACATGATGCACATGTGCAATGATTAGATTTTACAGAAAAAATAAGAAGGATACTCTTAAATATAGGGCAATGATTTGGTTTGATACATGCTTCCACAATGCAGCCAAGTTTTCAATGTAAAATGAAAGCATCTCATGTAAAGATTGCAGTTTGTAAGTTGGACCCCTACTGGTCTAAATTGTCATTAGGAATACATAGTTTTCCATAAATTAGCTTTTGTTTTGGATTTCCTGCTGTGTTCATATACATGTTGACGGAATGTGTTAGGCAATATTTTGGCATTATTATTTGTTATTAACTTTTAAGGCTAATATTATTTCAACTGTCTATACCTTGTTGACCCAAATATGGTTATTTTAAAGTCAATACTTCTTTTGAACGCTTTCATATTAATATGTGCTCAAATTATCATTAAAAAAATGAATTATTCCACCTATAGGATATTTTGATATTCAAAGGAACTAACACTTGACGTAGCAAGGTTCTCTGAGCATTATAAGATAACATACTGGAAATCATAGGCTTTATGAAATAACAGTTTTTTGGGGGAAAGGGGAAAGGGAAGTAAGGGATGACTGCTGATGTTTTATATCTCTATACTGTGTACTTTTCCTGTCTATCCTTTTTTGGCATGTGTCATTAATGGGAAAGTAGAATCACGGCTATCAAAATGTCTTGATGAGCCTAGACAGTGATTCAGCTCTGTAGGTGTGTTTCTGCCAGAATATTAGACTCCTGTTCTTTTAAAAATGATAATATTAAAAAATTCTACTTTTAAATTTCATTGCCTTTTTTCTTTCTTTACTATGTAGATTCAATGTAATACGTTTAAAGATACTGCTTAGTAAATAGCAATTCCAGCTGCCCTGACAGCCAGTGCTGAAGCTGACAGAGGCTTATGAAAATCAAGCTGTTGTTTCTGTCACCAAGGGAATTAAGTCGGGATTTATAAAACAGATTGTTTTCCTAGTGTTTCTTTAGTTTCCTCTTGCTTTCAGGTTCTGTTCTCTGAATGAAAGAAGCATTCCTTCTCCAAACGAATGGAAAGAATAAAGTGTTCACCATCAAGATTAACTGCCCAAAGGGGCCTGTCATTATCAATAAGCTAGAGAATCTTTGAGGTAACAGCTGTCAACGTGAAAGAATATGGTAAGAGGACCTATTCCAAGAACATTCAAAATACGGAACGCAATCATTTACATGATTTATAGACTATTCCCTGCTTGCCAAAATACTGAGTTTGTTGTTATCATGAAATGTTTGTTAACAGAGGATTCATTCGTGACAGTTATTCGCAGCTTCACCATTGAGACCCCATGGATCTGCTCATTATTCAAAGGCTTGTTGTACTGACTCAGTTTTCATCTGGATTCCTTTCTTCCAAAAAGGTTATTTAAGAGCTATATCCTACTTTTATGCAACAAATGTGTATGGATGTTAATGACCTACTTAAGCATACAATTTTTCCTTGACTTGTTTTGACTTTTTGGAGAAAGTGGAATAGACCTGAAAATTACAATTCTTTGAAATTTTAAGACACTTTAATCATCATCATTATTAAAAGATCCAACTATTAGGTATATGGAGACTCTTAGAGGAAGGTTGGTATATTAAACTATGGCAAAATCCAGAAAAACATTCCCTTCAAAACATCCCTTTCATAATAGCCCACTCTCCCCTGAGAAGTCACATTTGAAAGAGAGAATGTGAATTGTGAGTGTGTGTGTGTGCGCGCAGGCGTGAGCGCGCATGCGTATGGTTGTCAGGTGACAACCTTTAACAAAATCAATGACCCTTCAGGAATCCAGGCACAAGCAGCTCAAGTAGTTTGTTGTTCAGCATTCATTCATCAACAAAGATTTAGCCAGTGTCTGCCCCATCAAGTTCTGTTGCCTGTGAAAGCAGAGTGACGCGGAGTCCATGTCACCACTTCTGGTACCGCACGGGTAGCGGTAAACTCAACACATCTCATCAGTCTGCCTGGACCATCTCATCTCATCAGGCAGGGCTGGAAAAGATCTTAGGAAGCCAGCGTCCCAGGTGCTCCCCATTCAGCTGGGCTCACTTGGAGAACAGTTTTCCTCAGTTATGAACTTAACTATAATTAATGGATATTTGTGAAGCATTTGTGGACATTTATTTCAAAGCAACATACAGAGGAAGTCACCCCTGATCTCCTGGAGACTGCTCCCGCTGTCCACTGGCTTCTGTTTGTAGTGGTCTCAGGCTCCTTTCCTAAAAAATAAATGACCCACTTTCCCACTTTCAACATGCATTGCTTCTCTATATGTGATTCTTTTCTGAGATCATAAGGAATTTCTTGAAAGAAGTAAAACGCATCTAACAATAGCTTTATGCTGAAAATAGAAAATACTGGTAAAATTTGTGATTTGAAATGACTGAAATAATATGGTTAGGTTTTATGTACAAATTCTACGTAACTCACATAGGCTCACAAACTACATCATGAAGCTAGCTTGTTAAAACTACAAATGTAGGTAATGAAAAGATTAAGGATCCAGAATGAAATTAAAAGGCCCAATGGTAAAGACCTACAGCATTTTCGGTCCACTCAGCAGTGGCCCCTATACATTTTTTTTAATGTTCTTATCACCTTTATCATGTAATTGTGAACCATCTATGGTATTGTTACTTTATAAATAAATATTTTTATATTTAGATATTTAATTTAGTTTTCCTTGAGATTACTGACTTAAAATTTTAAATACTTTTATTTTAAAAGGAAATTTTTACAGTATTACCTTAAAGGAAAAAATCAGTATCTCTTATACAAATAGAAGGTAACACTAAGAATAAACAGAGTAAACTGTAAACTATGTTATTAAAATTACATAGAAATTATTGCCAGCAAAACCATTCTTTATTTGTGAAAGAAGTGTTGACAGGTGTCATGACATGGGAACATCTACTGAGATCTTCCTCATGTGACATGATCTGATGTAACAGAATAAGAATTCAAAAGGGAATATATTTCCCAGTTTGTCATTCCATCTTATTTATTCTCCTGTCCATGCATCACCTGTAAATTCTTAAATCTTATGAGAAACAATGCCCTATGATATAGTGGAACAAAGTTCTGGACGCAAAATAAAAAGACCTGGATCGTGGTCCCTGTTTAAACACTGATTGGCTTTAACGCTAGACACGTCACTGATCTCTGGGCCTAAGGTTTTTCTTTCTAAAAATTGTGGATAATAATATTTGGTTTACTAGGTTGTCAAGGAATAATAATATCACTAAAATCAACTGAGCACTTACATTTTATAGGCACAGTAATTATTATTTTTTCTTCTTTTTTAACCATTAAAAAATTGAAGTATAGTTAATTTACAATGTTGTGTTAGTTTCAGGTATACAGCAAAGTGATTCAGTTATACATATATATCTATTCTTTTTCAGA
The DNA here is from genome assembly GCF_949987535.1 of Balaenoptera acutorostrata. Lineage (NCBI taxonomy): Eukaryota > Metazoa > Chordata > Mammalia > Artiodactyla > Balaenopteridae > Balaenoptera > Balaenoptera acutorostrata. The sequence continues at coordinate 39,669,889 of NC_080084.1, read as the reverse complement.
TTCTTTTCCATTATAGGTTATTACAAGATATTGAAAACAGTTCCCTGTACTATACAGTAGGTCCTTTAATAATTATTTTATTAAATATTCCAGAGAGCTCTACTTTTACTAATCTTGTTTACACTGATGAGGAAACCCAGTTTAATGGAGGTTAAGCCCTGCTCAAGATCACATAGCTAGTAAGTGACAGAGGTGGGATTACAAACTCAGATCTTCCTGCTTTGAGGCTCTGTACTTATAAACAGCACGCTAAAAATATATTGTAATGTGATATTCAAATTTGACATCATTTTTTCCCACATAAGATCACTGTGGTAAAGATCATGTCTTACTCTTCTGTGTGAATTCAGTGTTTAGGAGGGATATTCGATTCTTGCTAAGTTTAATGGAATTAAATTGACTGTGATACTGGAAATAATTGAAAGGCAATGCCTGGGAAAAACAAACAAAAATCTGCAAGATGCAAAAGCACTTGTAACATTTTTTTTTCTCAGAGCGAAGGGCCTCATGTCCCAGCTTTGCATACAGTAATATTCCAGGGAGCCTTGGGTACCCTTCTACAGCCCTGGGAAATGAAAGCAATAAAGGGGAGAGAGAGCTCACTAGCAGAGGAGGAGACCGAAAGGATCAGCCTGTGGCTAAAGCTTTAGGGAGAAAAGACAAGCCCAGGAGAGAGCCGGCCAATGCCATGCCAGCCTCGCGGATGGAGAAAGCCACCAGGAGAGGAGCATTAGGACGAGCTTCTTCGGAAACTTGGATAAGTCACCAGTGATGAAATCCAACAGCTCAGGAAGACTGGAAGTTCTTATCTTTAAAAACACTGAATATTTTCTCCCAAAACAAATTAGTACTATACAGAAGTGGCTCTAGCTAAAAAATATAATTGTTCTTTGATTCACTGTGTGACAGCGGTCCCCAACCTTTTTGGCACCAGGGCTGGGTTTCGTGGAAGACAGTTTTTCCATGGATGGGGCGGGGGGGGGGGGGGGATGGTCCAGGAGGTAACGCGAGCGATGGGGAGGGATGGGCAGCGGCAGGTGAAGCTTTGCTCGCTTGCCCACTGCTCACCTCCTGCTGGGGGGCCCAGCTCCTAACAGGCCGCAGACTGGTACAAGCCCACGCCCAGGGCTTGGGGACCCCTGCGGTATGATGTGTGCTTAAAATGTCCAATGGAAGGATCTCAAAGTAATGTTCTTTCCATTTCTAGGCCCAACTCAATAATGGAAATTGGATGGGCCAACCTCTTTGGTTATCAAATGCAGAGAGACATGATCTCCATCTCCAAACAACTTTTGAAATATGGGAAACACATGGTTTAAGAATATCTTCAAAATAGGTTAATAGAGTACTCATGAATGTTTGGAAAAGAACCCAGAGATATCATTTCTTTCAACAGTTTTAAAACTATTTTCTGGGTACACTTTGTAAATAAAATCTTAAAGCATGAAAGCATGTTATCTAAACTTAAGGGAGAGAAACAAACAAAAACAGACTATAAATTCGTGTGGAAATTTTAAATCTAGTTACCCCAAATATCCAAAGTAACATTTCTTTCCACTTCTAGATGTTAACTACCAAAAGGGTTCTAGCCAGACTAACTCACAAAGAAAATCAATGAATATCGTAACTTTTTTTCCCTCAGACACATCTAGATATTTTTATTATATCACAATGTATTGGTTTTAATATTCCTGAGAATTGATTTTTCAGGCCACATTTAAGTTTATGTGGTAACACTTAAAATTTGTCCTTATGTCAGCATTTTTCAAAACGCATAATCCTACTTATTATTCTGGTTTTAGCAGGAAAACCTTTCTCTAATGCTCAAACTCAGTAAGTACTGCGTTTTACGCACTGCCCTAGTCTTCTACATTTATTTCTTTTTTTTAACTAGTCATCATGGTTATAATTAGGCGCTCAGTGTTTGCATTTGCTAAGATATAATCTAAGACGGCGAGGACTGTGCTGTTCACCGCAGTATCCGTCACTGTGTCTCAGTAAATAAATGTTGAATGAATGAATGACGGACGGATGGATGGATGAATGGCCACTTCCTTTTCTGGTGTTATATTATTAGGCCACTAAAGAAACTGTGGAATCTTATTTTTAAGGAAGAAGGACAAGGTGTGAGTAGTCTGTAGACGTTCTAAAATGAAGTCGGAACAATAAACTAAAAAGGGTCTATACACATTTGCATTTTCTTTGATCTGTTTTATTTGAGGATGAGACCTTTGTTGGAATATAGATTCAATGGAACGTAGAGTTTTTATGGTGAATTCATTCCTAAGATTCCTAGCAATCTATCAAGCTCTTTTCTTAACCTCATATATGCCAGTTGCTTCTCCTTTCACTCCTCTGTGTGTAGATATTTCTCTCGGAGCTCATTGCTCTCGGTACCGCTAATGTAAAAGCAAGTGACATACGCAACACCAATTAAATATTCACGCAACGTAGCCCTGAAATGGTGAATACTGCGTTATGCTTCCCATTTGTCATGAGTCCGGCGATGTTGCTACATTCTGCAAAAACGGTATCCTACAACAGAGAAAGCAGCCCCATATTCCACAGACAAGATATTTATGAACGGCACAAACTGGAGTTCAGCTGGCTTTAAAGGTACTGCTTGTTGTTGCCGCCCTTGGACGTTTTTCAAGTCAGGGAGATTCTTATATTTGAATGGAAAATACAGTCTGTTTATAGTATTTCCCATATATTATTTACTTTAGCTGAACTCATATCAAGCTAAGAGTAAATAAATTATTTTTAGGGAGGAGAGGAAGAGCGTACGGTCTACATTTATACAATTTCCTGGTTTTGGTAGTGATCTTTTTCTCTATAGTAATAAATAAATATTAAGATCAACAAAACTAAACATTTTTAAGTTGTGCTAATAAATAGCAAGAAAAAATTTATAACGTCGAAAAACCCTGGGTGTACAATATATTGATTTTTCCCACTTTAGGTTCAATTCAGAAGTCGATTATATGATTATACAGAGCTGGCTGGAGAGTGAACTGAATTTTAAGTGATCTCTCAATTTTTTCTAGCTTTCTATATGATATGCTAGACATAGAAAACTAATATTTTTTACAAATTAATAGAGTTCATATTGAAAGTCAGGATAGAGTGCAAACATGACAAGATGGTCAAGATTTCTGTGGGTGTTAGAACAGTGTACGTATATGAAAGCACAATTTCATCTATACAAAGTGCTGTCCTTAATAAAGAAAAAAACCACAACTGCCTAGACTGGTTTTGTAGTACATTTTTTCCTTTTTGAATTTACAGACTCAGAAGACTGCAGGAATATGTTTTTATTATATTCCTCCTCTCCTAGAGGTAAACTGTTTTACTCTGAGCCATCATTCACCATTGAATCGGGTTTTAAAATGTTCTTAATTTCATGTATCCAAGGATAAAATAAAATATTGATATATTGATTAAAAATTTTTAGTTTACAATCTTCAATTCTCTAAAATACAGATGATATGTATTTTTTCTACATTGGGATGACACCACATTAGTATTAAAATGCTACCATTCCATCTCAGACAAAATGCATTTTCTAAAAGTAATGCAACTAGGAGTTAAGGGAAGAAGCTGTAGTGAAAAATGGTATGTAATTCACTGTTCGGCTGTGTTCTAAAACCTAATAAAGCAGCACTTTTATTATAAAGACATGTCCAAAAAGAAAAAAGAATGTCACGACACATTTTATTTTGCCATCTACATTTAAATGGTTGATTTTTCACGAAGCATAAAGGGCTGGCTTATTTTTCCTCCTGACCCTGAGTTGCATATATACAGCTAGTACCATCATCAACTTCAAGGTACATGGAGAGGCAAAAAATGTTCATAAAATCCAAATAGACACAGAAGTAGGACAGAAAACTGCTAAGGAATCATCACTGCCATGAACCTGGATTCGACAGGTTATGTTTTGCTTGATCTAGGGAATGCTTATGTTGTTAAATAGCCTTTTTAGCAGACATATGACAACATCTATTTTAGGAATCAGTTGATAGCAGATGTTCAAAGTAAATAAATAACTACATATGTATTTTTGAAAAAGAATATTGAAAATGTGAGTAGTTCTTTGGTTAGCAGCCTACGTCAGAAGTTCATAAGAAAAACAATGCTGTTATTTCTTGTCATTGGGAAATGAATCCACAAACCACTCCCTTACAAGTTCAGATTTTGGTGGGAAAAAAAAAAACTATTGGAGTTTTGGAGGGCAATATGAAGTGTGTGTTTAGGGATACAGGGTTTTTTGTGGGTGATGGAAGGGCTCTAAAATTGACTGTGGTGATAGTTGCAAAGCTGTAGGAATATATGAAACACCATTGAAGTGTATACTTTAAATGGATGAACTATATGGTATGTGAATTATATCTCAATAAGCTGTTATAAAAAAAAAACTTGCCATAGGGATTATTGGTTGGAATAAACCTGGCCAAAAGGGTCCCAAATTGAGAAAATATGCTAGCATAGCATAATGTATTTTGGTACGATTTTTGTCTTCTCTAGTTTTCCTTAGATTTAAATTACATGTGCAAATACTTTTGGTACTACTCTAAGGGGAAATGGTGTGACTTTTCAGACTCTGCTAGCAGTATATGGTCATGTTAATGAGGTTAAATGTCCATAACGGTGTTATGTGAAGTTTGACTTGACTTTGTTGCAGTTTTAACTGGTGTTAACATAGTAATTCCAACATATTTTGACCCGTATTTAATAACGTTTCAATAATGTTTACACTTCATGATAAGATTTCTGGGCATATTTCAATGGGTAGAACATCAAAATTTCAGGGACTCTCCCACACAGGAAGAAGAGCATTCTGTGAGTAAAGAACAATCATCAAGACACCTGCTCATTCTGTAACTGTACGCAGAAGCAGAGGTAACCAGAAGACTATTTCTTTTCTACTCATTCTTCGGTGAACAACTGTTGGCTCCTGCCCATCTTTATACTTTTCTGATTTTAGCAAAAAAGAAGAATGAGTCAATTAGGGCCCAGAGAAAGTGGGACAGGTATTTTTTGGATAGGTCCGTATCACTGAACTCAACCTTTGTGTTTGGGAATCAGGAGAATTTTCATCGTCCATAGGCACATCAACTTAAACATTAATGCAGCAGAGAATGATTTTAACTGGCAGCTCAGTGATCTGAAGAAAATCACACGCGACTCTGCTGAAAAGAGGTCTGCCGTAAGTACGGGCCCGAACATTTGATCTCTAAGAACTGGTGCATGAGAAGTCATGGTACATCTATTCTATTATGAGTCAGTTACAGTTTCTCAGTTCCGCTCACTTCCCTATGCCAACATGGCTTCACGATCTCCCATTGAGACTAGTTTCGTAAGAGGTTGTCCATACTTGTACCGTCCAAACGGCAGCCATCAGTCACATGTAGCTGTGAGTTCAAATTAATTAATAATAATAAAATTTAAACTCCAGTTCCTTAGCTGCATCGGCCACATTTCAAGGGCTGCACAGCTACATGTTTCTAGTGGCTACTGAACTGGACCGTGTAGAAGCGTTTCCGTCGTCAAGCATCACATCTGACAGCGCTGGTCACGGACCACGGCAGCATCACCTGGGAGCCTGTTTGAGATACAGACTCTCGGTTCTCACGCTGGATCTGCCGAATCAGAACACGCGTGTTTACAAGATCCCCAGATGATTCCGAGGCACATTCAAGTCTGAAAAGCACGAGTCTGGACTTTCTGTCTTCAAATTACATATTCAGGAATGCCACTAGAGCAATCTTTGAAAAGCATAAATGTGATCCTTTTTCATTGCTATGCTTTCATTTCTTCCCTGTTTTCAGTTCTTCACAAACCCCATGGGAGGCAGTACAGTGTCCTGGGGTGGTTGGTAGTCTCCAGCCCAGCTCCCATTGCTTACTGGCTGTGTGACTTCAGGTGAAATGCCTCTCCAGGCGGTAGATTCCTATCTGTTAAACAGAGCTGATAACTCATGGGGTTGCCGGGGAAATGACAGGAGGTGATCCACACACAGTGCGGGCACTCCGTGAGCCTCCACGCGCACCACTGTGGATATTCCACGCTTCTTCCTTTCCATGCCTTGGATGACCTCTTCTCAAGGTCATCTCCCACCAATCATTCTGATGTCAAACCTAGTGAACTGAACTCCTCTGCATCTTTCAAATATCACCTGCTAGATCAAGTCTTTCTCCAACATCTTCAGCCAGGATTAGGTGTGTCCTTCTTTCCTTTCCTTTTCTTCATTTGCTCATTCGGATCAAGTTGCTATGAAAGCATGTCCTGTTAAAAGTGTGTTTGCATACATGTCTTTATCATTTGACTGAGAGCTTCTAGAATGAAGGGCTAATTTGAACCTCTAACACCTAGTGGAGTGCCTGGAAAAATGTTGACCTAAAAATGGTTACTGAAAGACCATAAAAGTACCAGAAGAAAATTTAAGTGACTTAAAAAATAATACTTGGAGTAAATAAGAATTTTATAGGTATAACACGAACATTAGAAATTACAATGGAAAGGGACTTCCCTGGTGGCGCAGTGGTTAAGATGCCGTGCTCCCAATGCAGGGGGTCTGGGTTCGACCCCTGGTCAGGGAACTAGATCCCACATGCCGCAGCTAAGAGTTCGCAGGCCGCAACCTAAGACCCAGCGCAACCAAATAAATAGATAAATAAATATTTTAAAAAAGAAATTACAAAGAAAAAAATCGATAACTTTGATTACTTAAAAAATTCTATATGGTATATGGCAAGACAACCAAAAACAAAGTTCATAATAAATCGGAAGAATATATAACATATGACAAATGATTCATATCCTTAATAAACACGTGCAACTGCCCCCCAAAAAGAACAAAAGCCCCAATAGAAAAATGGGGGAAACTACGCAATTCCTACACATACATAAAAAAATACAAATGGTCAATAAGTATTTGAAAAGATATTCAGCACTACTAGTAATAAATGAAAACAACAATAAAATGTTTTAATTTAAGAGATTGCCAAGGATTACAAATATTGATATTAAGTGGCACTGGTAGTTGTGTAAACTGAGGGTAACTTGGCCATGGTTTGCCTACCCTTTGGCACAGAAAATTTCTTTCAAAGAATTTATTCCGATAAAAATTTGATCGACGGAACCCAGCTGCACATACAAACACACACACGCGCATAAGAAAATAGTCACTGCAATTTTTGGAAACTGGTTAATTAAAAATAGCTGCTAAATGATGTTTAATGAATGATAAATGAGAAAGTCTGGTACAAAATGAATTAAAAATATGGGACTCTAGATGTATATGTGCATCGAGAAATATCTGAAAGGGCAGACACCAAAAAGTTAGTGGTTACCTATGCAAAGATATAACATTTACCTATGGGAATTAATTTTAACTTTCTTTTTTGGCCTTTCTTTAGTCTCTGAAATTTTTTATAGGCATAGGAAAAACAACCAAACAGCAAAGTCTGTCTCCCTCCCTTCCTCCCTTTCTGACTATCCTGAGATAATTTTATCTTAGAGAAGAGACTTGTTAACGCTACAGTAACTCATAACTTCTCATGACCTTACTGGAAGGTGAGAAAGAAAATTCTAGGCGAGAAATAATTTCTCAGGCCTTTTATTTTACTTATTTCTTAAGGCTTTGACTTAATATTGACAGTCAATATGAGGGAAGGGGACCTCTAAGGGAATGGAAACAAGAAAATTTAAGGATGGCTGCCCTTTTGCTGAAGGTTGTGAGGTCAATGTGATGATGACACTGGTCTCCCCATTGATTGTGGGGTTTATCAGGCTGATCTGCCTGGACAGATCTCCCTCTCTGCTTTGCACACACACTCAATAGAAAAGGACAGCCTTCCCGGGGACAGAAGTGTCCTATTTTTTTTTTTTTTCAAGGGTAAAGGCAGTATCTTCACTCTCAGAAAGATTTATCATGCTAACTGATGAAGAAATGAAATGCTTTACCTGATCTAAACAACAACAAAAAACCATTACGTTAGAGTGTTAGTTATTGAAGTACAGGAAGACCAGTGAAGATTCTAAGTATACTTGTGTTTAATTAAAGCAATAAAACGATGAGATAATTCTCTGATGATAAAAGTAATTTTTTGGCAGGTAACACTTGGATTGTATCACCTTAATTTCTAGGACAGTAACTAAATCTTAACAGATGTTCAACAAATATCTGTTAAACTGACAAGAATACGTGAGTATATTAATTATATAATTTGTATGTTTCCATGTGGGGAAAGATAAAATCAAAGGGAGACATTCATGATCGTGGTACTGGTAGGCATAACGTAGGATGTTAACCACTAAACAGTAAAAACAGGAAATTTGAAAAAAAAGGAACATTTGAGTCTTTATTTAGGAGTCTGATATTCAATTATATTCACTGATGGATCCTTGAAAAGAGTACAAGGCTCACAAATAACAGGGATCTGATCTCACGTTAAAATGCTACTTTTCTTCCTAGTCACGCAATGTAAATAAAATTAAATGGTATCAGAGTTGATATTCAAAATATTTAACAACTGGTAGGACGCAGGTACTTCAGATCAGAAAGGATGTCTGACCACACATCCACAGCACAGACACTGAATTCCGACCCTGCACAGTACTTATCTATCCGTTTAGCATGTACTATAGTAAAAAAAAAAAAAAATCCCATACAAACATACGCTTAATTTATTACATCCCACCTGTGACCAGTGCATTTCAGAAACCCTTTAAAATTCTTCAGCAGCACGCTGCTGACAAGTACAAGTGAGGTATACAGTTACCCAGAAGAGATGCTCTTCATGGCTGGATATTTTCCAGCTGAATCCTAGAAATCTGTCTGTGAATAGATTTGTGTTGTGACGTTCCTCGTGTACCTCGGGTGTTGTGGAAGGGCACAGCAATACATCATTAGTGTGTGACCTCGGCCAAGCGACAACCCCTTTGGTACCTGCTTTGACCACCTTTACAAGGAGGGAGTTAACTTAGACTGAAAACAGACAGAAAGGTTTCATGTCGCTTTCATCTCCGACGGACAGCGGCCGTACAAAGCCCCGTGACGATGGTAACGAGGCTGTGGGCAGGTTCAGTGGGAAAGGGCGCCTGGATTCATTAGCGATGCCGGCCCCGGTCAAAGAATTGGAAGTCACAGGACTCCCCATGCCACCGAGTTGCCAGCCCTGACTCAATTATCTCTAAAGTTCCTTCCTTCATGCTCTAAAATTCTATTTTCCTCTTAAATGACGTGACTCAAAATGGTTATTTCACTTTCCAAAGGACATCATTTATAACTAAGGAGTACTGTAGCTAATGATAGAAACTGGTTCACCACAAAAGCGTCCTACTATTCTGCAGACAGCCCTGTGATTCTCTTATTCAGCTACAGAATTTCACGGGGCATCACAAATCGCTTTGCAAACTTGAGGATCCACCACTGGCTGTTGTTCTTGTCGGCAAAACACACAGCCTGTGATTTATCTCAGTGGACACCATTTGCGTTTCGACGCGGTGGGCCTTTCCCTACACTTAGAAGCAGATCAAGGTCGGATGTGGTCATTTCTGACACTTGAATAAGCAACTTTCCAATAGTGTGAGCGTTCACCTACGCTCTGAAACAGTTAGAGAAAAGGCATATTTACAACTTCTATGAGCAGCTCCCATCATCTGGGTGACAAAAAGCATGATCGGTACCACGTCGGAAAAGCTGGCAAATCCACACAGAGGAGCGCGCACGTGCTCAGCCGCTGCTCTACGGACACTCGGTTCTCTGGAGAGCGTTTCCTGAGCGCAAGAGGACGGCCCAGAGCGCTGGGTTTTACATTTAGACAGCTGAGTTGTGTGAAAGACAGTAACATCGCAAGGGGCAGAGAGCTTCCTATCGACTCTGCCCTGAAGGAGATTCCTGCACAGAGTTCATTCCTCCTACGAGCGCATCAATTATCTCCTGGACAGGAAATGCCACAGAACTGCCCATATCTCGCGAGGGACAAATCCAACACAAACACACACTCTACTGTGTGTGTCCAAGACAGACCTCGTGCCTCACGCAAAGGCAGCTTTTCCATTTATCTACGTATGACGGAAATTACTTAAAATACTCTGCGATGTATCATATATCAGTACCAGCCCCTCCCCCATGACATATAACCTCCGAATACACACCTTGACCAAATACATAAAATCAACTAAACAATCATATAACATCCCGATTTACAGACGAGAGAGTTCTAGAAACGTGTTCTTACCTATAAAATACGACAGAAGTATCGCCAGGAGCACGGAGACCCCTACAGCACACAGGGCGGTGCATTTCCAGCTACAGTACTTTGAAGACTTCTTGAATTTAAAAGCACTTCTTGACAGGGTGTTTCTAGGTAGTGGCCGAGTAGGTGGCGAGTACACAGAGCCAGAGGCCATCGTGTACCCTGGGGTTGTAGCACTGAAGAGAGGGGTTGTCCCTGTTCCTGTCTTGAATAGGAAATGCCTGCGGGACAGGAAAAAAATATCATTATAAGATACACACAGATTAAAACGTGAGAGACAGGAAAAAAACCAGTATAAGATACACATAGATTAAAACGTGAGGGACAGGAAAAAAATATCATTATAAGATACACATAGATTAAAACGTGAGAGACAGAGACGGTGAGGCATGAGCTCTCCTCTCTTTCGCTCTCTCTCTGGCTTTAAAATCATTTACTGCATATAATTCAAAACATGAGAAATTAAGAAAATATTTTAACCAGAAAACCCAACTCAGAAAAATGACTCCGGGATGAAAAAGACTGGTTTGTAATGAATACAGGAGGATTTACACACACAAATGATTACTGTCCTTTCAAGTAGGTGTCTTGAGAGACCGCAGAGTTGTTCTAATCGTACCATTTCCTGCACAAAACCATTTTGGAAGTTCCCTTTATGAACTGCCTTCAGAACATCTTCACATTTCACTTAAGAAAAGTAATTACATTACTCTATAGCTACGTGTGGATTTGCTCTATATGAGAACATGTACTCCTACAAACACAAGCACACCTGATCACGTGGTAAGACTGATTTCTTTTCCGGACATATGGGCGAACATTCTTATCCTTCCCCGCTTCCCCTCCCCAGTAACGGTTACTGTCAAGCCTGGCCACAGGCAGTGGGTCAGTTCTCAAGGGGGGCAAACTAATCTTATCTTCCGCTTATGTCAAACATAACCAGGAGAGTAAATCTGTTGGAGGGAGGCATAGAGAAAGAAAGGACTCACAGAACACTTTCTAAAACCAGCCTAAATAAATGAAGAGGTTAGTGAAGCAGGTTTTCAGATCAACTACAGAAAGATTCCCTAACGACTTGAGCCAAACGACAGTGGGGTAAACTGCCTCTAAGAGTGGTCTGCTCTCTTACCTTGAAAATGTTTAAGCAGAAATTTGAACGATCACACGACAGGAGTGCTGTATAGGGAATTCTTTAGGAAAGATGACTCGTTTTAAGATTCCTATTAACAATAAAAGTCCCCAAATTTAGAAAAAAGCACCATGTTTTTCATGGATTACATTTCATATTATGCTAGTATCTGATTGTGTATTTAGTTTGTGTCCCAATATTTACTATCATTTTCCCTAATAACACACCCAATTAAGTCAACAGACTCTGCTCTCTCTTTTCTATGCAGGAGGCTATAGGAAATAATCTGGAATATTCCACCATGGTACAATACAGTCTTTGTGCAAGATGGTTTTAGATGGGACACAGCTGACTATTTTAAATTGTAATACAATGTACCTATTTTAATGGGTATTAGAAAATACATTGAGTATATCAAACAAGTTAAGGGGTTAAAAGGACAGAACTTGGAAGCTAGATTGCTGAGGTTCAAATCCTGCTTTACTACTATGTATGTGTCTTTGGGCAAGACAGCTAACCCCTCTCTGTGTTTTGGTTTCTTAATCTGGAAAATACGGATAGTAATAGTATCTTCCTGTCGGGGTTGTTATGAGGCTTATATGAGTTAATATTTACTGTAGTGTACTTGGAATACAGGAAGCACAATGTGTTTCAGAAATGAAAAAAATCAAAGTCATAATTTTACATATATTATTGTTTATGAAAGGCTAACCAGGTATTTAAGTTACAAAGAGTCCATTTCCAGAAAATTATTAATAATAGTGTAGCTGGTGCACAGATATGGTAAAAGTCATGAAAATTTGACTGACAGGTATAGTGGAAAAAATTCTAGGTTAGAAATCAGAAGATTGAGGTTTAAGTTCCTGGTCTAACATTTCCTACTTTTATGATCCTATTTTCATCTGTAAAATGATTTACTTATCTCACAGGGTTGTAAACCAGTTAATGCATCTAAACATGCTTTGTCAACCACAAAATTAGAACAGATGCAAATGATAAGTAACTACTTCTGTAAATTATACTAGCGACTGTATTGTGAATCCATTTTCCCCCATGTAACTACTTTATAAAGCAAATTTTAAAGTTTATAACCTGAATTAAATGGTATGTTGGAAGCAGTATTTTTAGCACCTACGACCATATTTATATTCAGCATAATTATTAAGAATGTGGGCTCTGGATCCGGACTGCCTGGGTTCAAATCCAGACTTCACCTATAATTATCTGCATGAAGTTTCTAAGTGGCTCAAATTTTCTGTGTCCTGGTTTTATCATCCATTAAATGGGAATAATAATAGCACCTACTACATAGGCATTTTATGAGGATTCAATGAAGTAACCTATGTGACGTGTTTACATCTAGCACCAGGTAAGTGCGGAATAAGCATTAGCTATTTTTCTTCCCAAATCCACTCACTGGAATCTATATTCCAAAAGACCCAAAAGTATCATTTGAAGACTTTAAATCCCAAAGCAGAATGTAACACCCTCACAACCAATGTCTACAAGATGAATTCCCTGGTTTACAAATTTGGCATTGGCGATCCCACACGTGGGAGGGCACGTGCGCTGGGGAAGAAGACGGACCGGGCAGTGCCGGGGAGGACCCCGATCATCCAGGTCGGGGGCAGGCAAGCTTTCTCTGTAAAGGACCTAACAGTCACCATTTTAAGCTTTTCTGGCCACACCGTCGCAACTCTGCTTCTACAGTGACTGCAGCCACAGACGATACGTACTTGATTATGGCTGTATTCGAATAACATTTATTTATGGACATCGGAATTTTCATTTCATGTCATTTTCCCATTTCTTCTGCTTTTGATTTTTTTTCCAGTCACTTAAAGATGGAAAAATCATTCTTAGGTCATGATCACTACAAAAACAGGTGACAGGTTGGACCTGGCCTGAGAGTTGCAGCTGACCCCCTGATCAAGGTTCTCACTTTCTTTAGGGTTATACGTGAAGAGTGAGCGAGGGTCCCAGCGGCCCACAGTAACAGACTACTTTCCTTGCCGCTGGAAAGGAGTAACAGAACGCGTTCTGAAGGATACGTACCCACCCCTCTTGGAGAAGGAAAAGGTGAGGCACGAAGGATAACGGAGCCAGACAGAGATGCTACTGAAGGCCCCGTTCCCTTTACTTTCCATCGTATCATCACGCTTATTTCCTTCAAAGGGCTTATTACAGTCAGTGCCTATCTTGTCCATCTGTTTACTTGGGCGGTGGGTTAAATTGTTTTAATGCTGTTTAAAATGTGCATTTTTCCTCCTGAAACTACCACCCCCCCCCCCCCCTTTCTGCCTTTGCGCTTCCTCTCCTTTCTCAATTCCAGCAGCTGCCTTGTTGCATTGCCCCCAGGAGAGACGAGACAGGACAAGAAGTAAAACAGCCTGAGTGTCCTGCCGGTTTCCCAAAGCCCAGTCTACCGGGTGAAATGGGGTGGACGCGGGTATAACCAGAATGTCTGGGAGAAACGCAGTGTGACGTAAAATAGGGGTTTCTCTCCAGGCGGGGAGCAGGAAGAGAAGCCTCGGGGAGCTGATGAGAGCAGAGGATTCCACAGGGCCCAGTGGCGAGTGGATCAGGGGCCCTGAGAATGGAAGACACGTGTCCTTAGACCTCAGACAGAGACCGGCAGAGGTCGCAGGGTCCCCAAGAGAAAACTAGCCGGTGGAGAACCTCCCTGAGATTGCTGCATCTTAGCGGGACTCACAGGAAGCAGAATGACCTCTACGGCTTCAAGCGTAGCAGAGAAACTGGACCAAAGGCGCCTGCGCGGACAGGAACGCAGCTGTCGAAGCAGCAACACTGCGACTGATAATGAGGAAACAGCATGAAGACTCAGGCACCTGGGAGTCCCTGCTGGGCTCACTGCATCGCGACGGGGTGGCGGTGGGGACGGGGTGGGGGGTGGGAGCGGGAGAGACCCAATCACCCGAGCGAAGTTTCCAGGGATGAGAGTTTCAAATAAAATCAAGACGGAAGTATAAAAAAAATGAAGTTGTTTGTCTAGTATCCTAAATTGATGGATATGAGTGGTATATCCACTGCATAAATCTCTGGTCTGTCTTCTCCAGTTAGAATGTAAACTCCACAAAGTCTCATTCACCTCTAAGTATTTTCAGGACTTAGAAAGTTCCCGGTACATAATTCTTGCTCCGTAAATACTGTAAAATAAATAAAATGGTGACTATTGTGCCGATGTGGACAGTGGGCCTTGTAGAAATTAAGTACCTTTTGGACAAAGACCCACAGCTGATAAACAAATGATGACATAAAAATAAATAAAAGCTGGAAATCATAGCAAACCTGAACCTGGAAAATGTGTTAGCGCTTTATTCAGAGGGGTGTGGGTCATTTCTCAATGGGAAATGGGATTTGAACCTCAGCCTGTGGACCACTAAAGATTATGATCTTAGCTTTAACACTGAAAACGTGGTTCGAGACAAGGAGTTAGACACATGCTGACTTCAAGTTAGACATCCCTTTTCCAGTTTCCAAAATTTGTGGTATCAATACATGATGTCCATCTGCTTTGGTGATCCCGGCAAGGAACTCTTTCAAGAACTAGGCTTCAACTGCTATGAAATTATTATTTTTCTTAGAGCAAAATGCAACTATGAGATATTGTTGAAAACAAAGATATATTACTCAGAAATACACTGCTCATCAAGGTTAGCAGAACTGAAGACTCTTTACTTTCAAAGAGTTTCAAATTTTATTTATTTTTACATAAATTTAGGTCTGTACTGCTTATACTGTCATACAGTCTTTTAGTTTATTTTGTAAAACTCAAGTAATTCATTTATTTTCTGGCTGTGCTGCACGGCATGCAGGATCTCAGTTCCACGACCAGGGATCGAACCTGTGCCCCCTGCAGTGGAAGCACGGAGTCTTAACCACTGGACCGCCAGGGAAGTCCCCTAACTTATTTAATACATAAATTGACTTTTGTCGCTGCAAGAGAAAATAGAATTTGATTGTGTTGGGATTTTTTTTGGCCACTGACTTTAAAGCTCTGAAGTGCGTTTCCCCTTCCTCTGTCTAAATGACTATCCGTGTTGGGGGTGGCATCAAATTAGTGCCTTGGAGATGTACGTGCATAGTAAATAAAGAAACATTATAAAACACTGAAAGAGAAACCAAATCACCCGTCAATTATATTTTAGAATCACTGGTCTTCAATATTTTCAGATGGCTTTCTAGGGTGTAAGTATAGAAAGAATTCGTAAAGACTGCTTAAATCGATGTATTTTGAAACCATTTACAAATGATGGCATTCATGTGAGGATGATTCCTTTAAGAATCATTAGAGCCTCAAAACAGATATGTTAGAATATACACATGTAAAAACCTCTTAGACATTAACTAGACTAGTAGAAAAGGTCTCTGTCAACATACTTTCTATAGAGAACACTTGGTTTCAGATTTGGTAGGAATCTGTCCATTTTTAGGTTCAGACAGGATGCCGTCTTTCCAAAGTCAACAATGTCCTTTCCACTGCAATACAGAAAATACAACACACTGACAAGTGTATTTTGTGACTTACCTGTATCTTTAAGCCCAGGATTTTTTAAAAAACTGTTTCAAGCTCGAACACAATGCTTAGTTTGGGTCTAGAATTCCACACATATTTAATAAATGAACAGATAAATGAATACTGGAATTCAGCTACATGAAAAGTATACAAGGAGTTTCCAGAAAATTCTTTTATCACCTAATTCTCTCTAAGGCACCTACTCCTGTGTGTCATGATGGTCTTTCCCACCCTGTGACTCTTCACCAGTCACACAGCCTTGGGAATATGTTTCTCACATATCAAAGATTCTGCAAAAATTACTGTCAAAAACATATGCTTTTGACCCGGCATCCACATGAGGTTTGGAGAATAAAGGCAGGGGTTTTCTTTCCTTCTCAGACCATATTTGGGAATGAAACAGGCGGCTCCTGTGAGAATATGCCCCCGTTGTATTCGGCAATAAAGCAGAAGCAGCGGCAGCTTCTTTGTAACACAGGGCACACCAGAGCAGGCTGATCTCGTTCTGATGTTTCTAATGATGCCCTGCACGGCACCTGTGTCCAGTTCCGCTGCCATCTGTGCCACCATTTTCACTCTGGTGACAAACTAGAGATGCGCACTTGAAGAGAGACTATCGGAGACTGGGAGGAGCAAAATCAATTTCGAAGCCCCAAAGGCAGCGGTGCAGAAGGTCACCAAACACTAACAGTTGCTTTGTGGCTTTGGAATCTATTAACAACAACAAACAGACAAGCACCGTGGAACCGCGTGGCATCATTAACTGTAACGCCGTGAGGCAGCGAAAACACAAATGGGCAGGATCACTCGGTATTAAGCACAATTAATAGTTGCTCGTTTTTCCTCTGAAGTTGAAAGATCCGTTTCTTTGTTGATCTGCCTTCACACCAACCTTTTCATTTCAGCTTTCCGCCTTTGGTTCCAGCATGTATTTCTAACTGACTCTGTGATGGACCTTTCTCCGGGTCATGCCACAAATTTTAAATTACTATCTAAAAAATGGCACAAATGAACTTATTTACAAAGCAGAAACAGACTCACAGACTTAGAAAACAAATTTATGGTTACCAAAGGGGAAAGCTGGGGGAGGGATAAATTAGGGGATTGGGATTAACATATACACACTACTATATACAAAACAGATCATCAACAAGGACCTACTGCAGAGCACAGGGAACTACACTCAATACTCTGTAATAACGTATATGGAAAAGATCCTGAAAAAGAATAGATACATGTATATGTATAACTGAATCACTTTGCTGTACACCTGAAACTAACACAATATTGTAAATTAACTACACTCCACTATAAAATAAAAATTTTTTTAAAAAAAGAGGAAATTAGTAGGGACACAGACTGAATCTCCTTGTCCTTCTTGCTGTCTCCATTCCCACCTTTTGGTCACTGTTGGTAACTCTGTTCTTAATGTTTTTCTAACTGACGGATTTAGGGGTAATTTTCAATTACTATTCTTTTCTGCCTGCCCCCTCCTCCCACCAGTATTCAACCAGAGAATTCAGTCAGAGAATCTTACATTCTTTCCTTTACAGCATTTCTCCTTTGCTTTTTTCTCTGTTTCATTCTTTTCTTTTCTTTTCTTTTTTTTTGCCAGGGTGGAGAAGTTCTTCTGAGTTCTTATACCTCAACTTCCTCTTTTTAATTTGTTTGGCAAACACCAAGAATGGGCACAGTAACATTTTCATTTCAAATTTCCTTCTACTCTCAAGTGAAATGTCATGTTTTAAGTACTGAACCTGCACAATACACTGAATTACTTCTATATGTCCAGTCATAATTTCTATCTACCTTTACCTCAGACCACTTACAATTGCTTTTTCTTGCTGTTTTACCAGTCTCTCTGCAGGTACACGTTGTTCCTTGGTAACTCTTCACTTTTGATTGTTTTTGTCTTTCAAAGTAATCACCACAAAACTTACTATTGTTAAGATTTTTAGTGGAAAAATAATCAGATTTTTGGCGTAAATTTAAATGTGCCTTTCTATATTATATGTAATATCAATTTATTCAGTGCTCATTTTATAAGATCCTAACATCAAGTACAAAATTAAACAAGTTATAAGATACAATTAAATTGTAAGCTTACAAGCGTCACCAGGAAACAAACAGGTTAATACTAGTCTTTTGTTCAGGAGCTTAATATAATCACGATACTCCTCTAAAATCAAGAACATGGTTTAATAAGTCGGAAATTATAGGAACCAAATGAGAAGCATCCCTGGAAAATGTGTTATAGCATCATTCAAAGCCATGTGAGTCATTTCCTCAGTGGGACATTAGGATAGAAGATAAAAGTCAAAAAGAAAGTGTGCAACCACTGAATGAAATTTTAATTAGATTAACTTCATAATTGGTTATCTTCATAGAAAAGAGGGTTTTTTTTTTTCCCTTCCATGTTTTATACAGCATTAAAAACCTTTTGAGAGATGAGCAAACAAAGCAAATGATGAGAATGAAAAGAGGATAGCAGTCAGTGCTCTGTTCCTGTCCCTAAGGCACAGCTGAAACCTTTACTGGTGACACACAGACACCTGGAAAAATATTTCTATTGTCTAAAACCTGTTACATCTTATGGGGAGAAAGGCTCTATTGCACAGGAAATGATGCTTTCTTCCTCTTCTTATAGTCTTTGTTGAATAGAGAGAGTAATTTACATCAAACTAAATGTGAACTGTTTAAATGTCTTGATGCCTTGCCTTCTATGTATGTTTCTAGGCAAATCAATAAAAATTTTACCTATAATACAGATTGCTTGCTGCAAATTGGATGCTCTGATTTCAAAGACAATGTGGCAGTAAGAAGAAAGATTGGCAATATTTGGCCAAATTTACAACATTTTCAGAATCCAAAGTTCTCACTTAAGAGCTAAGGAAATTTTAAGTTATATATAGGCTCTTTTTCCTTCCGGCAAAATATAACTTTCTGGATTTAAGAGGCTTATTAAAGGTCTCATAAGATTTCCTCAACATCAAACAGCGCTTCTGAAATGACATTTTCAGATTTAAAGCAAATGAATCCCACACTTGTGGATTAAATTTACCTGGTAATATATGAAAGCTAAAATTAACTACTGAGTTCAAAATAGTTTTAGTCACTTGATGATGCCCAAACAATGCATGGTTTGCCTGGAATTCATTTTAAGATAAAATACTTTCTAAAAATTTTCAAAATATACAAAATTTAATTATTGTGTGTTATCTTTCATATTGCCCATTATCACTCACTTAATTACCTGTAATCTATCATTGAGAGTATATATATTAAATATTGCAGGAGCTAAAACAGCCCCAAATATTTGTCAGTATTTATTTATTTATAAATTTATTTCATTTATTTATTTTTGGCTGCTTTGGTTCTTCATTGCTGTGTGCGGCTTTCTCTAGTTGCGTCACGTGGGCTCAGTAGTTGCAGCTTGCAGGCTTAGTTGCTCCACGGCATGTGGGATCTTCCTGGACCAGGGCTCAAACCCGCGTTCCCTGCATTGGCAGGCGGGTTCTTAACCACTGCACCACCAGGGAAGCCCTGTCAGTATATATAAGAAATGATAAAACTGAAAGATGATATTAACTATTATCTGAGCACTTTGAACCTTAAAACCTGTGCTTCATTATCACAGTCTTTAGAATTTTCACTATCAGGGCTTCCCTGGTGGCGCAGTGGTTGAGAATCTGCCTGCCAGTGCAGGGGACACGGGTTCGAGCCCTGGTCTGGGTGGATCCCACATGCCGCGGAGCAACTGGGCCCGTGAGCCACAACTACTGAGCCTGCGCGTCTGGAGCCTGTGCTCCGCAACAAGAGAGGCCGCGATAGTGAGAGGCCCGCGCACCGCGATGAAGAGTGGCCCCCGCTTGCCACAACTAGAGAAAGCCCTTGCACAGAAATGAAGACCCAACACAGCCATAAATAAATAAATAAATATAAACAATAATCTGTTTGTACTTTAAAAAAAAAAAAAAAGAATTTTCACTATCAAATTCTGATTTTTCAATTCCAAAGCCAAGTGGATTATCTGCTAAATATATACTTAGCAACATTTTGTAACTGATTAAAAGACTTGAAAAAGCAGTTTATTTAAGTGGTGTGCTTTAGGATAATGATGCAAGCAAATATAAAATTTTTGGCAGCTATTAAACAGAAAACTAAAGAAAGCAAGCGCATGTAGAAAATTAGCTGTTTCTATTCAAGGCTGGGATCCTATTGGTTTCCCTTACCTTTCAGCAACTGATTCTCAGTAGATATCCAGAGACATCTGCAATTACTTACTGTGCTTAAATACCTAGGTGTTTGGAAAGAAATCTCCACCAGTCAAGGATGATGGCCCTAAGCAGTTCTGTGACAATCCTGGAACTAAGAGATTGCAGAGGCTGCTATGAATTTTCAGGGAGAAGCCTACCCACACGAACATCTGCATGAAACTGCAAAAAGTATTCTGCAGTCACCTATCTTTCTCATGGAAACGGTTCCATCAGACTGATGATGGACTCACAGATTTCGGTAGGGCCTTATGAACTTACAGAGTCAAGGGTTAGGCCACCAACATGAGCAGAAATGTACTTCGAGACTATTACATACATTAAAGCAATGGTTCTCAAACTTTGGTTCGCATCAGAATCCCTTGGCAGGCTTGTTAGAGAAGGTCTGGGGTGGAACACCAGCAGCTAATGCTGCTGGACCAGGGACCACATTTTATTCAAGACTCCCATCCAGATTGTACAACAAAACAGAAAATCAGCTCAAAAGACTCCTGCTTAGACAGTCACTGCTGCTAGCTCACTTCAAGTAGTCAATTTAAAGCAACTGTAATTTGTACAATACGAGGCTCAATCCATCTGATCTCAGACTCAAATGGTTTAGATATTTTTCATTGTTTTGTGTCATCTCACTCAATTCCTTACTTCCAATACCCCCCTTCATTGTCCCTCCCTTTCAGTTTCACCTGTTGGTTAAGAAATTGGTTGCTTCATCCTTTTTAACCTCATTGTTACTTTTGAATGTCTACCATGTTTATTGGCCTGTACTTTATCTCTAAATTAGACACCAGTATCCATTCTCTCCTGGCTCTTCTGTTTCCTAGAGGTATCTATATTTCCATGTGCTTATCAAACATTCAGCAACATACTATCTTATTTCACAAATACCTTCTTTTAGGGAGTTCCTCCTTTTCTCTTTGAACTTGACACTTGGATTTGTGAGTCATGTAGAAGGCTAGCTGATAATTCACCTTGGGTATTTATAGCTTCCCAAAAGGTTTCACTACTTTTCTTCATAGAGATGATGCTATTTCTCTACTCTTAACCTTTTTGGCTGGAATTGTTTTTATATATTCTTTTTTTCCTCTAAAAACTTTGCTTCAATGTATTACTTGGATTAAAATCTATCTAAGAAAGAAAAAGCCATCTCCACTCATTCTCTTTATCTATTAGAAGAGACTTCTGGAAAACTCAATTCTAAACATTTTAAAAGCACTGTATACACACACACAAATACAACCTCCTTACTCCTTTTCACATCTGCTACTTTGAGGGGAAGGAAAAAAATAAGAGTATTTTCCCGCACAACATGCCTTCTCCCTAAGTTTTCTCCTTTGAAGCAGCTGAGGACAAAGCAGTGACAATCAAGGTGCTGTTCCCAGCACTGGCCACGGTGACTGCACTGCCACACACACCCGGACAAAGGTCGCAGCGGTGGTAGCTTCTGATCACAAAACTACATGATGAAAAGAAACTGTTTCCCTGACGTTCAGAGGCAGCAGAAATCCCCCACTGAATCCTCATTATTACAGGTAAAGTTTTTTCTTTCATCCTTTACATATTGTATTAAAACGTGCTTTCAAGGGTGGGAGTGACAGACCCAGTTAAGAGTAGTACTTAACTGGCAGAAGGAAAGTAAAAAGTAGTTGGAGGACTAGTTTTTAATTAACTGCTTCAATAACCACCATGGTAGCAGCAGCACTTGCCAAAAGCTTTAACTAAGAATAAAAAAGTATCAAATGGGATCTAAAAACAGAAGAGGCTTGTCTCAAGGGTGGATTAAAAAGGTGAAACAGTTAAGAAAAAATAAGATTTACCTCGAGTGAGTTAATGATAAACTAAACCAATATTTTTTCACCTTGCATTTTGATCATTTAATTTCTGCTAATTTTTAAATAGGACGAGTCTAGAAAAGGTGATGTGTGCATGTGTGTGGGTGTGTGTGTAAATTTTCTAAGAATTGGACAGGGCTCATTCAAAAATGGATTAACTGGGACTTCCCTGGTGGCACAGTGGTTAAGAATCCGCCTGCCAATGCAGGGGACATGGGTTTGACCTCTGGTCCGGGAGGACCCCAGAGGCCACAGGGCAACTAAACTCGTGCGCCACAACTACTGAACCTGTGCACCACAACTTCTGAAGCCCGTGTGCCTAGAGCCCGTGCTCCGCAATAAGAGAAGCCACTGCAATGAGAAGCCCGTGCACCACAACGAAGAGTAGCCCCCACTGGCCACAACTAGGGAAAGCCCGCACGCAGCAACGAAGACTCAATGCAGCCAAAAAAAAAAAAAAAAAAAAAGTGTACTTTCTAAAAAAAAACCAAAAAACAAAATGGACTAATTATTTTGCTTCTAATATAAAGGTATTATTATTATAAATCTAATTGAAAATGCTTTATAGTATAATATACTGTGCATCCCTGAATTGCAAAAAAAGGAAATATTTTAGACTCCTACTAATTAAAATGCCTCTTCTTGTACGACCTTTAAATTAATTATGGTATGCATTTTAAAGAAAAATATTTTAAATAAGAAAATTAAACATCCTTCAAGTGAGTAATCAGCATTAGAATGTAAATTACATATTTTGACATGAAAACAAAAAACAAATATGTAATGATTCTAGCTGTGACACAGTGAGTTAGTGAGACTGATAAACTATTTCATGCTGATAGCATGTTGTGTTCTCAAATCTATTACGCTTTTGAATTGATGTGCTATTATCTTTGGACAACTTTCATACTAGGAGGTGATCCCAGCAAGAAAAATGTGTTAAATGAAAAGCTTATAAACAAGATACATTTCACTGCTGTTACCTGAATTAATATGAGCTATTAGTGGTTGTATGAGAGGTTTGAGACAAAAATTGTTTTATAATATTTTACAAAAAACTGCAATACGAATGTATTAATAATTATACATTTTAGCAATTGCCTCTGTATCAATTTATAATGATACTGAATGTACAAACAGGTACGTGGTAAGTACAGCATTATGCGTTAACTGATCTCTGAAAATTGGGAGGCAAAATTCTAGACAGTATTAAGGTGATTTGTGGGAAACATATTTTAGTGAATTCTTTACTGTCTTATACATTCACTTTTCAGTCTTAAGCGAGAGACATATAATCTAAAATTTAAGTATAACCACAGTTGTAAAAAATAAATAGGTCTAAAATAGGAAGCAAAATATTTTTATTATGACTTGTTTTAACTTAGACATGTTTATAATCAAGCAACAAGTCATGTTATACAGTTTGCTTGGGAGCATTAAGAACTGAACAACCAGATTAAATATGCAGATTTTTTTAACCGTTATCAAGATGGCTAAAATAGTTTAATAGTCTTTGTTATATTTGAGTTATTTTAACTGTGTAGCCATGGTATCAAATGCCCAAATCTATATTAGATATTTTCCTACATGTTTTAAGATATCAATTACACTACTGTTGGCAGTTATTACATACTAAATATATTAAAATTAAGATGGAAATGAAAAAGATCTTAAAATTCCTATGTGCTATTTGAACAAGATTTAATCTACTTAATTATTAATTCATTTAATTATTGATGGCTTAAAATTGCTCAGCAAAGCTCTTTCTATAAATTTGAGAAGGAAGTGTGATACAGGTAAAGAGAAGAATTTCAGATGTCGATGTAAGTTGATGAAGAATAAAAGAATTCCAGGGTTGTTAAAACGAGACGTTGACGGTATCCTAATCAATCAGATGTGTGACAGTGAACAAGAAGTATTTAACAAAACAAAACAGAAAACAACCAGTGCAAAGAGTGGTGAGTGGTTTAATAAGTTAGGCTGATTGAGGACCTATTTACTGTATACAAAGAAAAAATTATGTAATTTAAACTTCATAAAATCCCCACTCTGTGTGATTGTAAACTCTACTTTTTCTAAGATGAGAAAACTGAGCCTTAACTTGGCAAAGTTAATACAGGGGCAAAGTCATGACTTTTTGTCCTTAAAACTTATGTTCTTAACCAGTTATATAATATAGTAGTAGTCGCCATATGAGCTATGTATCTTAATGCATGTGTAAAGCACCCTTCTATCTGTATTTATCTCGTATTTTACAAATAAGATACCAGGCTTCTACGATATTGAATACACTGATGACTGTGGAGCCTACACCCAGGCCTTTTGTTGGAAAGTCATTAATGTCCATGAGGTATCCTGAGACAGAGAAAAGAGCTCACCGAGAGGAGGGGTTACCAGTATCGCCCTCACCTTTTAGTTTTTGCAGTTTGTTTGTGATTAATTTAATACAAAATTCTTCACTCATTCTTTGGGATGAATAGTGGAGTGATCTTGAAAATCTTTTTTCACCACTTAAAGGTTAGCCAGAGAGCTCATGGCAAAGTACCCCCAAAGAGTTATAAACCATAAAAATGGGTTAAACATATAAAATGGGTCCAAATTTGCTGACCTTTTCGGTGATGACAAGTGGCTGTCAGTAGTATGCCACCAAGAATTTATTTGTGAAAAAATTATTTATCTGTCTCTTTAAGGTACAGGTATTATTCAAGAATGAGTAAGAAAGTACTGCTTCTCTGAAGAAACTCTTAGTCCAGAGAGAATATTTTTAAAACGTACATTTGGAATTATTCTCATTATAATTTTGTTGCCAAGAATGATGATTGCCACCTATGCCAATTATCAGTTTTCTAAACTGCTTAAAAGTCCGCAAAACATGGTATTTTAGTGGGTTTTGCCTTTGTTTACTTAAAAGTGTGAAAATGCAACAACATCCAATTAGTTTGCTAGAAAATGAAATTAGCCAAGTTACAACAGATACTGTATGATCTCATTTATATGTCGAATCTAAAAAAGTCAACTTCGGGACTTCCCTGGCGGTCCAGTGGCTAAGACTCTGTGCTCCCAATGCAGGGGGCGTGGGTTCGATCCCTGGTCAGCGAACTAAGATCCCACATGCTGTGCGGCATGGCCAAAAAAAAAAAAAAAAAGAAGTCAAACTCATAGAACCAGAGAGCAGAATGGTCTGGTCGCCAAGACCTGGGGCTGGGAGGCATGGGAAGTGAGGAGACACTGCCGGTTACAAGGTGAACAAGTCGGGAGCTAATGTGCAGCCTGGTCATTACAGAAAATACTATTACATTGTGTCCTTGAAATTGCGACAAGAGTAGATCCCAAGTGTTCTCACCACACATACACACCAAAGATAACTCTGTGACGTGATGGGTGTGCTAGTTAACTAGTTAATAGTTATTAATAGTTATTAACTAGTTAATAGTTATAGATATATGTATACACACGCACGCACACACACACGCATGCACGCGCGCGCACGCACGCACACACGCACGCACACACACACACACACATAAAATCATCATGTACACCTTAAAAAGACAAATTGTACAATCTAAATATATACAACTTCTATTTGTCATAAGGAAGTATATATAATTGTTAGATAGGATTGAAAAATGTTTAAGGTATGATGACTTTGATATGTAATTATTTCATAAGTGCATATTTAATAAATAATTTACTAAATGAACAAACTTAATAGACTTAAATATAAGAAAATTATTTAAAAATATTATCTATTTCATTTCATCCTTTCAATTTTTAGTCTTATATATGTATGATAACATGCATAAGATTAGTACGTTGCTACAACTGTGTAATTTTTAATTTGATAAATACATACATTTTGGAGTTGAGTACTTTATTTTTCCCTTTCATATGTAATAAAAAAAATGTGGAGACACTACAAGAAGAAAAGGTAATGAATTTGGAACCTGAGATCTAGCTGAATGCTAGTGATCACATGATCTCAGGCACTTTACTAAATCTCCATGGGCCTTAAAAAGAAGTTAAGATTAGATCATCTCTAAAATCAATTCCAACCCTGAAATTTGCTCTGGAATATAGTCCAATCTTTTTCAGAAGCAGTCATACCTTCTACAGGTCCTCCATAATAAACTTGAGTTTTTCATACGGGTACATTTCATAAACATCTGCTGAATGAATGAATGCATTCAGGCTTTATTTTATGAAGTATCACTACTCCACCACCATCTCAGATAATTTCTTCCCCATATTATCACTGTTCGCTTTTTCTAAAACAAGCCCTGTCTTTGAAAATTTACTTCATAATTTATTTCCTCTAGGAAGTCACCCCAATTAAACTGAAGGTATAGTGATTCTTCTCACAATAACAAAATACCTAGCTCCAAAGCTGAGAATGCTACCTAATTGCTCACAGAAATTAATCAGCATGTAAGTTCCTGGCAATTGTCATTGCCTTCACTGCCTTGGTAGCTGTCATTTACCTTTATAAATGCTAACTCAATTATTTTATTTTTAAAGGTATAGCATAAGAAAAGAATAAAGAAAAGAAACTGAAGTGCCGGATACCTTACATATGATATTTCAAGGAATACTTATAAAATGTTTGTGAAGTATCATCAAACCCATTTTATGAGAAAACAAGATAAAAATGTATGAGTACTTGGCCCAAGGTTATATAGCTAGTAGGATGTTGAGATTTTAACCCAGATCTGGTGTCTAGTACACCATGACCAGAAAGAAGCAATATTCTATTAGTGCAGGATGTAACTGGAACAAGATGACTTCTGGTAGTAGCATTTTAAGTGGTTCAGAATATGAGGTGAGATGCTAAGAAATCATAAAGAGGGTCTTGGCAGAATCAGAGGGGTTATCAAATAGAATTTATTAAACTTAGTTGGCTAATTGCATGTTCAAGAATTTAATCTTAATGGGCTAAGAAGAAAGGGTTCTGAGAATGGTGTAATGGGACACACTCACGTTTGCAATTAAAGGAGAAAGAAATAAAACAGGCACAAGAATGTCAAGGCAAAATGAAGAAACGCAGGAAAAGAAAAGCAATTGTCTTTGACAGGGTATATATTAATTGGTGATGAAACCAGAGGATGAAATTTTAGAGAGAAACACATAGCTTTAAAATTGGACAATAAATTCTAGGAAAAGATAAAATCAACATGTAGTAATGATGTTAAGTAGAGACAACAAACACACACACACACACAAAATCAAGGAAAGAGGACTGAAAACAGACAACATTAGTGAAGAGTAAAAGAATTTTTAAAAACTTTCAAAAACAGTTGCTGAGGAAGAAGAGAGGTGTCTCAAAATGAATAGGTCATATCCAGAAAGAGATTATGATTAAATCACAGTCATTAGCTATGACCAGAGTAGTGGCACAGATGACCTTTTACTCTGATCACGTTCAGAGAAACGACCAGAAATGTGTTAGGAGTAATTAAGAATTCATTACTCTAGGTATATGGAAATTCAGGTTATCATATATGAATATTTTATACAGATTGCTGCTTATCCAAAACCAAACATTATCAGAGTATACAGTACTTGCAACTGGTTGGAATTATGCTTTCAAAAATCATCTAAGGCCTACAGCAAATGATTAATGCATACTTTCTTGGTATCTTAATTGCTATTAAAAAAAACTGGTTCACCTCAGTTAAACAAAATAACACTCCTACTCTTTTGTACAGTAACTTCATCATACTCAAAAGATACCTAAAGCTTTAAAAACCTTAAATATAACTGGGGTCTAACTTCTGACTGATGTGAAGACAATGCATCTATCAAGGCTTTTATGGATTCATTCCAAACATTTATTACTTTAGTTAACTAAATGTTTCAGGGATATGAATAGTTGCCTTTCATTATAATTTGAAGATTTTTTTTTTTTTTCTTCTCAAGAACAAAATTAACAGACTTGCAAAAATTCATGTACTTTTTGTTGAATGACAGGAATAGTGAAAAAAAAAAAAACCAAGAGATTTTATTCTGGTAAAACTATGGTTAAGGCTTGGACTACCTAACTCATAAAGATAAATTAGACATAATTATTCCAGTTAAGACAAATATGTTCTTCATTCCTGGAGAGAAGAGAGCTACTTAATAATAAAAGATATTCGTTCGGCTGTTAACCAGTTGGGTTATCTTATCCTATGCAATGGTTGTTATTACTATTATTACTGTTTGGTCATATTTAGAAAAAACATTTATGAAGCACCTACTGCCAGATGAGTTGTTTACATTATTTCATTTAATACAACACTATTATGAGTAGGTATTATTACTGCATTGGAAATTGACCTCAGATTTAAATAATTAAATAATTTGTAGATGACTACATAGCTAGTTTAAATGATGGATCTACGATTAAAAATCAGGTCTGACTGCAAAGCACATGTTCTTCTCATGATGCTAAACTGTGTTTATATCTCTACTAGATCTACTAGGTTTTATTCAGGAATATATATCAATATTGACTCCTGGGAATGACCTTTATTTTAGAGCTACAATCAGTCCACAGACTACTTTCTCATTTTAATTACTGGCATGATGCCTGCTAAACAACCATACTGAGACTGTAGCATTGCAACTGGTTAGTAGCAATCTTGTATTAAAAATGATGCTTTGGCTTTCACTTAGCAATCATCTTTGAATCTTTATCTCATACTTTATTTTAGAATGAGGACTCTTTCAGTATAAGAGAACGGTTTCAGAAACCAAATTATAATGTTGCCAGAGATACATGGATCTTTGAGTAAAACCAGGATCAAAATTTATCTTTGTTTAACATTTTTAGTTAATATATGATTTACCTTTAACATTTCACATTTAAGAAATTAAATTTGAACTTTTTGGGGAAAAAAAGTCATTCAACATGCTGACTTCAGTATATGCCCCCTCCTGTTCTCTTGATACTGTGAGAAGAAAATAAAGATGACCATTTTATGTATCATTTCTAGGAGTGACACATTTTGGGGGCCAACAGAAGCTTTCTCTGTGAAGGGGTTGACAAAGGGTTAAATATTTGCTACATGTTGGCAACAGAAACTAGAAAATTTCAAAGTAGGAGTCACACCTGTATTCAACCAAGGGCTGCCTTTCCACTGCCTCTCATTTGATCTCTGTTATTATTTACCTTATATATAAAATAATTGGAACTTACCAAGTAACTTGACTCTGGGGAATAACACTTGGTAGGGTGGCCATACGCCTCTTTGCCCACAACAGCCTGAGTTTATGCCTGTAGTTCCAATGTAACTGTTCATGGTCCCCTTTCCCTCCCATATTGTCCTGGTTTGATGATAAATTATATGGTTACGACAGAACACAGGCACTGAGCTAGGACTGCAGCAGCTTCTGGAATTACCCTCCTCTCACTGAGACAAAAATTTTTAAGCCACAAATTGAAACGAGCCTTAAATGTAAACACCTCCTAGCAAATCCTCCTGAATCACACATCCGGCTTCCTCTGTCTTCCTATTACTCTTACAACTGGACACATATCCCTCTATGGGCCTTTTAACAAATACCGTAAGTTATTAAAGGTGAAATATTTCAAGAGATCTGGAATCCCTTGATGTTTACTATTCATTAGTATGTAATTTTAGATGAGTTTACTGGGTTTTTTTTTTTAAACAAATGGAGATGGTGAGATTTTCAAAGATTAAGAATTTCTTAGCCTAGATCCACATCTGATTTTGAAGTTTATGTTCAGTAACTTTAGCTTCTTCAGTTTTACCTCTCCTTACTGTATTTTGTGATTTTCTCTTTTCCCACAGGTGTCCTTGGGTTTCCTCAAACTATCTTTAACAAAAGGATATGGCATTACTCAGTAAACTTAAGTCAGTAGATTACCTTCACAGGTATATTTTACTTACAGCTGTATCTTCAATTATGGTGGATCTTACTACTTACTGCCTTGCTAAAGGTAGCTGGTTATCAGCTTGTAGGTGGAGGTACAATTTTTCAACTGGGAAAGCTCTACCCTGGTACTATGCGGCCAGGACGTGTGTGTTGCTGCCTTCTAATAGGCAAGGCTGACTCAGACCTGATTGTCTTTCCTTTTCCTTAGAACCATTTAGAGTGAAGATAAAAGAGGGGGGAAAAAAGGAGAATATCTTACTTTAGTAAATGATACTTCTGTTTAGGTTTTTTTTTTTTTTAAAGATGTAGCAATTGATCTCACATTAAAGCAGCCCAAGACATCTTGATATTTGAATTAAAAATGCAATAATAAAAAGGTAATTTAATAAGCAATTTCATACATTAATGATTAGCAAAGCATTGCTGAGCTACAAGGTAAAAAGCTATGGGAACATCACTAATGAACTATCAAGGCCAAAGCAGACTTCAGTAAACGAGACTTTAATAAATCTTTTATTAAATAGCTACACATGAACCACTTGGTTACCATCTAATAGGTAACTACTAAGCTACGCAATTCACATATATAAATGAGCAACTTGCAGGCAATTAACTTTACAATTGCTGAAGGTCAGGCTTCTCAATGAGCGTCTCCGTACTGCACCTTTAAGTGGTGCTAGCCTGAGTCAAGTGTACACTTTTCTTCAGCTGCTCTATATTCTGGTAGCAGCTATTATTATGTACGGAAGCAGCTGAAGTATAAAATAAACAAAGGATGAGCTATAGGCTATCAGATGCCCTAAAAATGAATTATACAAAGGACAAGAAATACTGAGCTCAAAGAAAAGGAGTCTTCAGAAAAGTTCTAAGCAAGTACTGGTGTTCTGTCTAGGCCCTGATTGTTACTTTTAGGAGATGATGAGATAATAAGAATATGCTTATAAACGGCAAATGTTTGTTCGCATCTTGACGTGACTCTAGATCTGAAACTCGCTGGAGATGGGCGACCAGAGCTACTCTGTTTAGTGGGTAGAAGTGCACAGTACACAATAACGTCGACAGTCTCCAGCGGCAGCAATGGCTAAATTCATTAGAGAAAGGACATACACACTTTTACGGAAGCAAGAAACTGCTGGTGGGAAAACATGCTTTTTACTAAATCAAAAGGAAAGCTACATTGAAACAGGACACATCTTTTATGTCTTCTGTACCAAGTTTAGGTGCAAATGACTTGAGATTTTCATGGATTATTACATGCCACTTGTAACCAACTATTATCAGGATATGCTGAAAGGAGAAAAGGGGAAGAGACAAAGAGAAAAAAAACAGAGATTCTTATCTACACAGAACTGAATTTCAATCTTTATAGCTTACATCCTTTAAATGACAGTTTCAGAAAAGTGACAATCAGTAAGATGAGTCTATGTATAAACAGCAATAATTGCCAAAGACGAAACTCTACACTAGATTAAAAAATAGTCAAAGGCAGACACAAGTCTGGATAAAGTTGTTAATATAGTTGAAACTGAGAATCATACTCAATAGGGAACCTTAACTAAAAAAGGAAAAATCAATGATAAGTAAGACCGGTTCTTCACCTCAAGAGTTCCAGCCAAGTGAGACTATTAAAGAAACCACAGTGGCACTATGTCAGTACAGTGTGAAATTTTCACACCTCTGCCTAGGTTGATTCACTGAGTACCTGCAAGTTGAAATGCCATTTTTTTTGATTAGTAATATTATAAGATGTGAACATTGGAAAAGGAGAAAATAACAAAATTATACTACAGATTGAAAAATTTTGGCATCATGCACAATTTTCAAATTCATTATACTTTCTATATATGTGTGTGAGAGTATCAACTGATAGATTTTCTTACTATGTCAATTCATAAAACTATAAAATGTAATTCCATTGATGGTTCTCTAACGGTACTGCTTTGAAATGGAATTTCAAAGGGTACGGCTTTGAAATCGCCCTGAGAGTCATTTCTTATACGGTCTGAATTTAGAGAAATCAACTACAATTTCACATATAGCTACTGTGGGTTGTACTCTAAGGAGCTACTTTCTTCCCTAACTTCCCAGCAACAAATATTCATTAGCACAATATGAGGAATAACAAGAACACACTTACCTTTCCCCCAAATTATTCCAAATATCTGCACTATAAGACATGGCTTCAAGGAATACCAACTTTCCTATCACCGGTTTTTGAGGCTTTTGTGCTAACTACCACGTCCCCTAAATTAAACACATTTCTGATGACCTAACTTGGCATATTTCATAAATATTTGTCAAAACAATTACTGTCAACTACAATGCAATTATCCATATTCAATTTGATGGCTCAACTGGAAAATTACTTTTTTCCCAATAAATTTCTGTCCAAATGACAATAGTGCATCAGTGTTGATTGTTCAGTGTGTGCTAATTAATGACACTGAGTAAATTTAGCTCTGGGCTAAGAAAAAAATCTGTGTACATGATTCTTTGTCTTTAAGTGAAGAAACCTGCTGTTTGCCTACTTCTCCTGCACTTTCTAATTTTTCCCAGAAGACTGTTCAATATTACAAAATAAATAATAAAACCCAACTACTCTTGGCTGACACTGTAGATGAAAAGACAAGGGTTCTTTGGAAACTTCTTTTTAGGTCAAGAGTAAAAGAAAAGACAGAAATATTTTTATTGTTGACAACTAACTGTGAGGACATCCTGCTTGCTCATCCTCAGGGCAGAATTGGCTTAGATCATGCAATTAATGGCAAAAAAAAAAAAGCAATTTATTCATCATGAGACCCGTTTCTTCACCCAGAAGCTAATTTAAATGCTGACTTTAGCCAGGGGCTCTACAGGGCAGGTCATCCTCCCAGGAGGTCCAGAGCCCTCTGGTTTCTGGCTTTACGTGGTGATGAGTCTTTTTCTCTGAACCTATTGGAACCTTAGGGCAGGAAGGAAATAAATACCAATAGGAGTGTTAGAGGAACTTGCTGCAAAGCTGCCAATAGGAGACCCATGAGTTAGGACACCACACTCTTTGCTTGTGTGATACGTGATACAAAGGAGATGCTGACTGTTGAGGTCCTGGCCGAAGGAAGAAGGTAAGATTTTCTGTACCCGGAGATATCTGAAAATGAAATGAATTAGCTCAAAATAGCTCTTACTGATCTACACTCTGGTGCGGCCTGAGATGTGCTAGAAGTCATTAAGAACCTCACTGAACACCAGTGTGTGTCAGAGAAAGAGCGCTGAGCTGGAGAAGCTTCTGGAAGCGAAGGGGTCCACAGGCCACGCTGTAGAAATGGGGCAAAATGATTTTGTACAGTTACAGATTCTCAACTGCATGGTGATGACCAGAGGATGGAAATTTCAGGAATCATAACGAAGAATTTTCTAATAGAATTGTCTAAAAATGAATGGAAATAATGATGGAAGGAACCTTAAAGGTCCCATCTCCCTCATATTGCAAGAACTAAAATATCCTTAACAGGTGGTCCTCTGACTTGTGCTGAAGCATCATCAGTGAGGGTCCACTACGATTTTAGGATGTGATGGACAAAACGGAGTCTATGAAAAGCAGGGATGTCTGGAACCGAGGAGATGCTCAATATAATCACTGAATCATGGGACTGAGAATCACATTTACATTTCCATCCTTTTCTCTACATGCCTGATCATCTGGAGATAAGAAGAAAAATGGTAGCAAAGAAAAGTCTCACTGAAGCCATTTATTCTCATCTCTTGTAGGCGACAAAATGTGTGAAAAGGATAGGAAAGTTCATTGGTCCAGCAACTAAAAGAGTACCAGTCATCTGGAACTGTTTCTAGAGAAGACAAAACAGAGAGTATGTAAGAATGGTAAATCTCTCTTGGTGAGGAAAGGGTTGGACTAGTTTATCTTTCCATTTCAGATATTTAAAAAATATGGTTTGTTGACTGTTGTCAAACATGCATTCTCCATGCAGGTACGTTGTGTGGTCCTAACAATCAAATACTCTGAAAGTCTCAACTTCAAGGCTTACCTGCTTTCCAGTGGTACATTACTGCCAAGGACCCAGCTGTCCTGCAGCTGGACGGACTCGGGTGTGGTTTGCAGCTCGGCGGGCAAAGCAGCCGGCGGGGCCGGACTCTGGTTCCTTCTATTGGTCAGGGAGTTTCTGTTGAGAGAAGTGATGGATGGGTGGTGCTGTGTGACGTGCTGCTTCTGGGACGGCGGCAGAGGCTGCAGGGTGGACTGGCCTTGGTTGTTTGCAGGTTGCTCTGAAAAAAGAGATGGAAACGTTATATTTACGTGTATGTGCACATGCGCATCTATACACACTACCAATTTCTTGGGGATCCACTGTAGATGAATTAGCATTAAAAACTGCATGTAAATCCATAACCTAATACATGTGCATATTGTTCTATTAAGCGGGTGTTCAGTGACATTCTCTAAGAGCAAGTTTACCCTTGATACACAAAGTTCTAATTAATATACCACAGATGGTAAAATTGCTTTTGGTTTTAATTTGTTTCAGATCTTTTTTTCATCTGGTTTTATTAACACCTACAGAAAATAGCATCTGACAGCTCCCCTAATGTGCCTTTAGATTTCAGCTTTTTTAAACAAACCAACCCTGAAATTAAATGGGTAATTTCTGTAGAACACAAAGGTTTTGGAGATGCATATAATCCCTATAATTATTTAATGGAGTTTTTTTAAGCTTTATTTAACTGCAATAAATTATTACAAGCTAGTTGCTAAACAGCAGTAGACTAGTTTAGCGCATTTCAAATAAGGCAGATCTGCACTATGATCTACTAATAGACGCTAAGTATTCTTTAGCAGAAGGTCACTCTGTGAAGCAGATGTTGTTTCATGGATATTTAACAGACTGAATCACAGCTGATTACAACGTCAGAAGACTCATATACTTAATGACCGTTACATCCATTAGAACACATGCAGAACAGATTTTCCAATTTCACAGTATGCAGTAGAACTACATTTTGGTGTAAGTCATAAGTGATCAGAGAGACTCATGCCACTATGTCAGTGGTACAAATATTTTGTTCTAAACCGGAATCATAAAGGATCCAGCAAGTTCAAAATATAAACACAACAGTGGGTTGTAACCAGGAAAAAATTCTCTAAAGTTAATAAGTCATAAGTTAAAATACGCAAATGAATGGAACATTTGAGACCCACTTCTCATTCTCATTACCTAGCTTTGGACATGCTAGAATGCACAAATACTACATTTTAGCCAACAGACAGATGACTCCTTAATTTAATGCTAAACTTATTATGGTTCCGCGCACATGTCAATTTTTGACTAACTTCAGTTCAAAGTGCAATATAATTTTAAAGTGATGTATTAAATCATGCTATTAATATAAATGCACATATTAAAAGAGAACAGGAAACACAGGGGGTATCTTTCATCTACAGTGTGAACTCCAGCAGTGACTGTTAACACGGTCTACCATTGGAATTCTGGTTGCATGAAATGGATACGTGATATGTAAGAGTTTGAATACATATTATCAAACCGCTTTACAGGGTACAACAATTAAAATTACTCCTCCCACAGTATATAATATCAGTAACACCATGTTTCCAGGGGTCTCTAATAATCCGTATCATATCATTTAACAACTAATAATTTCTTACTCTTGAAATGAGGGACAGAGATCACACCTAAATCTACGAAACAGAGTTGCTTCCTTGTACAGTCACTATTCTTGAAGATTCCCATTCTGGAAACTATAGAAATCTTACTTGGTCCATTGTTTTGGTACTCATGAAAAATTACGGAAGTCTAATTCTCAGTTAAAGTGAAATTAGCCTTTGAAGACATGGCAGGGTTAAAATAGCACATACAGTTTTAATCGTGTGAGAGTAAAAGAAACAAACAGTTTAAAATTCATGGGCTTCCCTGGTGGCGCAGTGGTTGAGAATCTGCCTGCCAATGCAGGGGACACGGGTTCGAGCCCTGGTCTGGGAAGATCCCACATGCCACGGAGCAACTAAGCCCGTGAGCCACAACTACTGAGCCTGCGCGTCTGGAGCCTGTGCCCCGCAACGGGAGGGGCCGCGATAGTGAAAGGCCCGCGCACCGCGATGAAGAGTGGTCCCCGCTTGCCACAACTAGAGAAAGCCCTTGCACAGAAACGAAGACCCAACACAGCCATAAATAAATAAATAATAAAAATAAAGGAATTCCTTTAAAAAAAATTTCATGTCAGATTTATTACTCAGGAATCATTTAACTACTTAGCTTTGGTGTTCTTAGCGTCAGTGCATATGATTAGAATCTCTATAGACGTCTTTAAGGAACATTTCAAGAAGCTGTTTATAAGATGACATATAATAAGCTACAGTTACGAGGGCCTAGACTAGGTCGGCCTCACAACAAAGACAGAAAGAAGAGAAACATTTCAAAAGGAAAAGTATTAAGACTGTGCCTAGAAAGCAGCAGATGACTCCATGTTTTTAAGTACAGCTCCATGAAAGAATGGTTTTATATTATAGATAGGTTACATAGGATAAACGATATATCAGATATTATACTATGTCGAGGGAAGAGCAGTGTCGTAGAAGTCAGGGTACCAAATTTACTTCCTAACTCTGTCGGTCACCATGATAGTGAGCCTCTGTTTCTTCAACTGTAAGGTGGGAAATATTGCTGGCCAAAAAGTTTGTTCGGGTTTTTCATAGCATCTTATGAAAACCCAAACGAACTTTTTGGATAATCCAATACCACTGTCCCATCCAGGTATTAGTGCAATCTAAAGATTCAATGAAATGCACTCATTCATTCATTTATTCACACACTTAGTCATTCATCCCACAGGCATTTATCAAGCTTCTATGTTCTAAGGATCTGCTAAGTCAGTAACAGGTGAAAGCACTGTGTAAATGATAAAGCATTATAACTATTAAGATTGTTACTGAAACATTAAAAGATTTAAGGTCTGTTATCATCATATATTTCATTATGTTGAACTTAAGATTCTTATTCTTTTTTAGTTTTAAAAAATTTTTTATTTTTTATTGAAGTATTGTTGAGTTACAATGTTGTGTTAGTTTCTGGAAGATTCTTATTCTTAAATCAAAATATAAATCGTGGGTTAAAACCTTCCATTTAAGGTTTTGAAACTAATTAGTTTCTGCTGTTGCTTTCTCTGGATTCACTCATTCATTTAGCAAGTATTCATTAGGAACTTAAAATGTGCAAGATATCACGCAAACATCCTTCCTTTTTCCAGTTGTCTGAGGTTATTTCAGCACACCGTGTTCTGTCTGCTGGGACCTCTTTTGATTTGACTACCTAATTAGGAGGCCTACTAATAAAACAAATCCAGATAATGAAAGCTAGGTTCAATCTAAAATTTGATGGAACAGAAGAAGTGCAGAGTCTGAGCGAGATGGGGTGGATGGCCAGAAATTTAAATTCTGGCCATCACAAAAAGAAGCATAATCCAAGGATTCGGTTGGAGGTCAATGCTAGTTCTAGAGATTCTGGCTTACAGGACGTGAGAAGTAGCTGGCGTATGTATTTATTTTTACCGACTTATTCAAGATAGATTACTTTTATAAAGTATAACAAGATAAAATAAAATTGAACATAGTCAGAGAGGAAGACAGAATAAAAGAAAACTGAAAGTGGGAAAGATAAAGCCAGATATGAGGTGAGTGGACAAAATGCCTGCTGTATATAGTTCTACACATTTTTAGAGTAGGGTACAAATCTGGCTCTAAATTACCTTGTTGCAAAGAGGGAAAAGAGGGAAACATGACCAGTTACATGATTTGAAGTGTTCTTAAGATCAAAAAGTTTGCTTAAGAAAAGTACTGAGAATAGAACATTCTCTTTTCACCTCATAGGAAGACAGATGAATATCCAGGGAAGTTTTATGACCAAGGTTCAAAGTGGGCACAAGGAAACAGAGAACAGGGTTTGGACTTGGAGACCAGCACTTAGAATCTAATATAGGTGGGCAGATCCACCCAAGAACAACCAAAACATCAACTGTAGCCTTTGCTTTAAGCTAATCCACTGATACAGGCTTTGCATAGGCTTGAGAAAAAGTTTCAATGAGACCTCACAGACCTCACCAAGTTCAGTGTTCCTGAAACATAGCTCTGAACATGTCATTTTATTCCTGGAAAACTCCAAAGGCGTTTTGCCTATAAAGCATAAAGTGAAACTAAAGGTGAATGTGATACTTGTTCACGATATCTTTGCAAACGTTACCCCCATGAACCTCTTGATGTATCCCCATTCTAGTCAAGCTTGCTGTACCCACTATATCTCCACCACAGCTTTCCACTTCTGTGTAGTGGCTTCTATTTGAAAGACATGTTCCTCCAACTTTCTATATCCAAACCCTGTGTATGTCAAGCTCTAAGAATGATGACACCCCTTGTTTTCTTCAAGTAGAAATCAGTTATTTCTCCTGAGTCTTCTTAGAGTCCTTTATCTTTCTTCTCTTTTTCTTTTTTAAAATCAATGTATTTATCTTATTTTATTTATTTTTGGCTGTGTTGGGTTTTTGTTGCTGTGTGTAGGCTTTCTCTAGTTGCGGTTGCGGTGCGTGGGCTTCTCATTGCGGTGGCGTCTCTTGTTGCGGAGCACAGGCTCTAGGCGCGCGGGCTTCAGTAGTTGTGGTTCACAGGCTCAGTAGTTGTGGCACACGGGCTTAGTTGCTCTGCAGCGTGTGGGATCTTCCTGGACCAGGGCTCGAACCCGTGTCCCTGCATTGGCAGGCGAATTCTTAACCACTGCTTCACCAGGGAAGTCCCTTTTATCTTTCTTTTCCATGGCTCTTTTCACTCTTCCCTCTGTATTATACTACTTTTATAGGTTTCATGTCCCCTGTGAGACTCTCTATGGAGAGTCACCTTGGAACCCCTAAGGACCACACGATGACAGATACTCAATAAATATTTGTTGAATGAATGACTATTGGTGAAGAAGTCAATGAAGGGAGAGTTGAAGTAAAAAGTGGGGCCTGCTCATGTTGCCTTTTCTTTTCTTTTACTGAAATATAGTTGATTTACAATGTTGTGTTAGTTTCAGGTATACAGCAAAGTGGTTCAGTTACACATCCGTATTGCCTTTAATTGTAAGGTAATTTGCAAACGTGCCTTATTTCCCCAACTAAATTCTTAGATCCTGAAAGGCAGGGACTCTTACTTAAAGCTCTCTGGATTTTTCAGTGCCTTCACTAAGCCTTGTGCTTCGAAGACGCCTAAAAATATGCTGAACGATTGGTGATATTTAGGAAATAACAGGACCTTGGGAGGGGGGTGTCATCTCGTCCAGGTAGGTACCATGTGACTCACTACAGAAACTGGTTTTTTCTGAATATTTCTTTTGAATCATGGCAGATGTTCCAATATTTAAAATCTACCTTTTAAGATGTGTGAATAATGGAGAGATTACCTAAAATATATAAGAAATAAATATATAAGATATGAAACAATACATAAAATATGTATTCTAATTTGCCAAGTATAGTTATGTTTTCCTTATATTTTAAAGCTTATGATTAAAAATCCTCCAAATTAGATATTTTAGAAAAGATGTAGGTTATTTTTTCCACGTAGTCTTCCCCACTTTTTTTTAAAAAAATTAAATTCTTGGCACTATGCTTACTAGAAATTATACACTGTACCTCACTCACTAGTGCTGTTTCTTTCAGCCTATCTTTCTTTGTTCAAGTGCCTACCGCTCATGTAACTTTCATGACAGCCTGACAGTTGCTTGTTTTTATTTGATAAACTGGACACAAATGATAGCAGCTATCTGTTCAAATTCACATTATATTAATAAACATTAGATAGACTCGACTTCGCTCATTTTGCTCAGCTCTCTGCCACCAAAGAAGTTAGCTCTTCGACAGATCGTTGAAGGCCATCCCATTAAACCTATCAGCTGGGGGTAAGAGCCTGGATCGTAAGGTGCACAGTAAGGTGTACCGCCTACTAGACCACAAAAAGCTATTTGACAATGCAGTAGGTTCCAGTTTAATCAAATTATAAAACCCAATTCCAAGCAAATGAAGGCACAGTCACTGAGCTCCACAGGCGGAAGAAAAGAAACTTTTGACCGCTTTCCTGGATAGCAACTCTGCTGTATGAACCAGTGAGGCGGAGGGGCCGCAGAGACAAATGACAATAAACACGGGAGACTTATTTTTCATGGGGTGTTTCCTTGAATAAGTTACATATCTCTCTGGGCTTCATTTATTTTATAGTGCTTATTTAAAGGAATCTAAAAAATACAGGTCCTGACATACAGTAAGTGCTAAAGGCAACTTATTAAGCTGGAAGAAATAGGCAGCTTCAGGGCAGAACATCATGAGGGAAAACAAAGTAACTCAAGAGCCTTGTCCGCAAGAAGTAAGAACACACGATCCAATATCTCTGAAGAGGAAACGTTTTTCCTTTCACAGGCAACAAAGCAAGAATCGGAAATATCACAGGCATCAAAAATAAACTACTGTCTTGGCAGTTCCCAGAGAAGAGGGAATCTGATCTCTTAGTCATGAAGTTCAGCGGAGCCTTTTTCCCATCTACTATAACCACAGAATCATGCCAAGAATTTGAAAAAAACAAAAAGGAACATCTTTTTTTTTTTTTTTTTAACCTAACTGGGCATATTTGCTGGTTTGAATTTTTTTTTTTTTTTTTAATTAAAAGCCACTACAGGCAGCTTCTGGACAGCTAGGTGCAATTCAGCCCAGCTCTCTCTGGTTCACAGCCTTGGGCTGCGGTCTTCGGGAGCCACAGTGGAAAGGGACTTTCAAACAGGAAAGTGGGGAGAGAAAATAATAGCTGCTGGGAGATACAAATACCTTTGTGTGGGTGTATGTCCACATGTGCACATGTGCCCTTTAAGGCTTTGGCGGGCTGGCTACAAATGTCCCCAGGGAAGAAACACTCTATTCTGGAAGGGAGATAGAAGGCTAGGGGCTGATGGCTGTGCCGCTTTAAGATAACTGTTCGCAGTTTGAGTGGAGTCGGCTAACAGAAGACAAATGGGTGATGGAAGAAGGAGGGCTGGAGAGAGGGAGGGGGAGGGAGGGAGCAGGGAGATGAAGGACAGGGGATGAGGCTGGGGGAAGGGAAGAGAGCCACGGAAGAACAGAAACGTTTTCAACTTGACCGACTACTAGAGAACCGGAGAAGCATTCTTCTTCCTGGGGCTTGAGAACTCTTGGATACCGAAGACAGCGAGTTGAATGTATGAATAAACTCTGGTTCTGGACCCCCCAGGAATTTACAAGATACGCAGACCGCGTTGAACTAGACAAACATTTAGAAGAAGCCACACCCGTTTACTGGGGATTAGCGATCCTGGGGTTAAAGCCTTTGTTCCTCTACCACCAAGTTCATTCATTCTCACTTTACTTCCTGGCTGTATCTTTACCTTCTCCCACCTGTCTCAAGCAAAACTGAAGTTCTCTGCAAAACTGACCTCTTTCGTAAAACAGGTCACCAAAAGAAAACCTGTAAAACACTTTGCTGTTGTGTATTTTATTACCATATTAATCCATCCATGTTACTGCAAATGGCAATATTTCATTCTTTTTGAAGGCTTAGTAATATTCCCTTGTAGATATATACAACATCTTCTTAAACCAATCGTCTGTCGATGGGCACTTAGGCTGTTTCCATGTCTTGGCTGTTGTAAACAGTGCGGCTAGTGACCAGAGCTTGGAGTGGATGCTCCGAGTGTACAAGGACCGAATCATCGTGAGCTTTTGCATTTGAAAATCCCAACGTAATTCTTAGATTTAGCTTAATCTTTTGCTCCATTATCAACTAACTCAGTGGCCTTACAGAAGTTGCTTTTCCTTGATTTTCTAATGGTAAATTTTTCTAATGGTAAAAATGGTAAACACCTCCTTCATCTGGCTACGTTTCAGGAGCTACTAGGAAAGGCGTATTACAAATACAAAGTATTTTATGACACTGAAAATAGTACATTACATTAAAAATATCTCCTTTGCTCAGAAAATATCGTATATATTGCAGACATTTAGTTGACATCACATCCCTACGGAGAAGAAAATTAAGTAGCAAGAATTTTCCTCATAAATGGGAAAAATCTGAGTCAAGAAAATATGTGTACTTAGTCATACCACAACTCAGCGGAGCCCAAATTGAACGAAAACAGTTACATATTCAAGGCGCTTTCTTCTCCTCTCCTTTCTCACCCCCATCCTCCATACTATAATAAAAAGATAAGAAATGGTATAATGGAAATTAGAGAAGAGAGACCTCACCTCCCTCAGAAAATCACTTTCACATAAACTTGCTCCTCTGGTTCATTGTTTTGTCTAGCGATTCTCACACAAGCTAAGTATTTGAAAGTGAATTGTCCATTTACATAACTCTGCAAGCCTTTGGTTAAAATATGGCACTGTGTAAAAACTGTCACCACAGTTTATCTGTCACTTAAACATTTCTGACAGTTGCACACAAATCAAATGAAAATTTAAAATGTGCTTTAAAAACCATAAAATACTATATACGTAAACAACAGTTCTAATCACCGTTATCACCAGACTACTGATTGTAAGGCTATTTATATAAAAATATTTGAGTATGAAAAACCTTGAAGATAAACAAGAAGATGTAAAAGGAAGATTTGTACTGGCCAGAAAGCATTATTTAATCAGCACAGATGAACTGATTTACTGTATTTACTGAGTTAGTGAGAATTTGGTTCTGTTTCTTTAGGGTCATTCCTTGAAATGAGGATTAGAAGAAATCATCAAGGTCTGAGTCTTTTCAACCTTTGCATTCTTTTTTCTTTGAGAGTCCATTGTACTTTCTATTTCAAGCAATGTGGCAACCTAGATTAGCTGCCAACTCCCTGCTATGAAATATCCAGAATTGCTGGGTAAAATATAATAAATACCTTTTGGATGAATTCATTTAGTGTATCTATTGTCTAACATTTGCCAGGCTCTGTTCCAGGCATTGA
Organism: Balaenoptera acutorostrata; assembly: GCF_949987535.1. Lineage (NCBI taxonomy): Eukaryota > Metazoa > Chordata > Mammalia > Artiodactyla > Balaenopteridae > Balaenoptera > Balaenoptera acutorostrata. The sequence goes on along the minus strand of NC_080084.1, from coordinate 39,626,991 downwards.
GGATACAGCAGTGAACAAAACAGCCAACAATCTTAGCCCACCAGTGGAACGTGAACTTTAGATTAATATAACTGAATTAGAAAGAAAGGATGGGCCAGACACACAAGGGAGAGAAAAACTGTTGAGTGCACATGAGCCAACACTGTAGCTTCTCCGGGGAGACCTGCCAGTCTCTGTAATATTTCAATGCACAAGCAAGAGTCAAGAATTCATGCCTCAGCTGTTACTGAGACCCCTACATACAGCCTGGACACTTAAAGTGCTATACCCTCAGTCTAAGAGTAGACTTAAAACCCTTCTCGTTGCAGAAAGACAACAAGGAATCTTGCTGTGCTATCTTGAACCTGGATGGGGAAGAAAACAACTCGTAAAAATTTCAGCCGGTGGCCTGGGCTTCTCTGGAGTCGGAGTATGAAGTTGAAACTTTTACTATCAACATAGTTCTGGGACCCCCAAGCCGAGAACTTAATATTAAAAGTGGCGCTTGTCGGCAACGCTACCCCCCTCTCCCCAAGGACCCAGAAGAAGCAAATGCAAAACTTGTTTAGAAGAGTATTCTCTCAACTCAAGTCACAAAGGATTTCCACAGATAAAACCCTACTTCCAATGAATTTACAGTCTAAAATTACAAAACTTCAGAGAAAACATCTACCTTGAGTCAAAATCTACAGACAAAACAAAAAGCAAAAATTTATCTCCCTGAACTTCAGATAATATGGCCATCAGATAAAACAATAAGTATGTTTAGAATGATCACAGATTTAAAAGAAATTAGGAACATGAGAATAAGAGACCATGAAAAAAGAAGGAGCGGTTACAAAAAAAGGTAGAATGTGTATGCAGACACTGAAGTTAGAAACTTACTGGGTGGTTCAAACAATACATTAAATACAACCGTAGAGAGTACCAGTGAGTTGGAAAAGAGATCTGGGAAAATCACTCAGATGGCATCAGAAATAATCAAGACTGCTTAAATATGAAAGAGTAATTCAAAGACAAAAAAAGACAGAATGAAAGAAAGCTCAATATACATTCAGTGAGAGTTCCAGAAGGCAAGAATAGAGTTTTCTTTGGAGCTATTTAAACAGCTTTCTACAAAGTTCCTAATACCACACTGATGGCTGTCAAATTATAGAGAACGTAAATTTATTCATCTCTTTTTCATGTCATATGAATTATCTCTGCTATTCTCTTTTTTGTTACTGTCAAGCACCCTAACCTACTTTAGTGGGTGGAAGCAAATGGAAATGGCTATCTTCTGCTTGTTAAAGTAGTTCCTCTTTCAATATACTTAACGCCAATAATGCCACAGACACATTATCCTCTACGAATTCTTAGTTTTCATAACCATTTTTTTTTTAGAGAAACATACATAAAACTTACATATGCATAGAAAAATGGATCTGAATACCTTTCGAATGTCTCAGTATATGTTTCAGGATATTCTTCTACCCATTTAAAAATATTTTACCTGAGAGAGTAAGCAAAAAAGGAAAAATCTGTCCCAATCTTGACAAGGAAGAACTGCTGACATACAATCAATAGACGCTTTTCTCTCCTCTCTGATTTCCTAATGGGCATCTGATTTTAGTGCAATTAAATTTTACTGACTTGAAATGGAATATATGGTATGATATAAATAAAGCACATTTTGGAATATGGATAAGAATAGGCTGGAAGGCAACTAAAAGCTATTACTATGTGATAAGTGGCTTATAAAGAATAAGAAAAGCGAATTGAATATTCCAAATAATGCAGAATTTGTTATGCTTTTCGGATAACATATTCTTTATCACAAAGAAAATGTCTGGTATAGAAGAAAAAGTACTAGAAAAGGAAACAGGAGACGTAGGGTTGAGTACTTGTTTTATCTGACTAAACATAACCACATATAAACCAACTAACTTCTGAGCCTCAGTTTTTCTCCTCAAAGAATGGTACTGGCGGCGGGGAGGATGGGTCATGCAGTGATTTCTAAAGCTTTTGGATTTATTTCAGGCACTATACAATATTTTCTTGAAACATATTAGTGTATGTTATAAATATTAAAAATTTAAGGTAATTTAAAAATCTTATCATAGTATCTTAAGTTATACACGTAAAACATTTAAGGGACATATAGTAAAAAAATTACTTCACTTCAAATGTAAACATGAAAACTCTACCATATTAATTCTTATCATAAATACTCTACCGTATTATCTTATGTTATACATACTGAAAATAATTTTTTTATTTTCTAAATAAAACACTCTGTTACCTTATGTTGTAACTGGTAACATCTTAAGGTACGTATAATAAAAATCATTTTGTACCAAATTTCAATTTACTTCAGATTTCAACGTTAAAACTGCTTGTGAAGACAGCTATGTAAAAAGCCAGAATGGAACTTTCAAGCTTAAATAAAACTGACCTGTTTTTGAAAAGTTATGATGACAATTATAATACATTTTAAAAATTACAGCTAATTAATCAATTATAGGAAAAAGATTCAGCCTACTTTATCTGAACCTTTTTCTAATTTTTATTTTTTTAAATATTTCCAGAACTATAGGAAAAATAAGTGACTAGAGAATACACAGAAAGTACCCAGCAACCCTGCTAATCTGGTTCCCCCCCCCTCAAATATTAACTTTGCCATTGATCTTTTTCCTTAGCATATTATTTGATATCATATTTGTTATCTGGCAGTTTATTGAGTCCATATTGTCTGTCGATGTCTTACATAGAAATAGAATCAAATTTTTAGTTTCCTTCCAATCATAGTATGGCCTCTAAGCAGAGATGTGTGTTATCACAAACATTAAACATTACCTCGATGCAACATGGACGGAATGGGACCCACTGACTCCTTCCCATTCTTGGCGTTTGCAACGAGGGTGATCTGTTAAGTGGAAACCATGCTATGATGCTCTTTGATTAAAAAGGAAATATAGTCATAGTTTAAGCTGACATATGCATACTTGCTGAATTCCCTTCTCTGTCATTATTAATTTGGGGATAATGTGTGTGTGTGTGTGTGTGTGCATGCATAACACTAAAAGCCTCTTCCCAATAAATATCTTTCTGCTGCTTTAATGACTGAGCCCCAATGGAGAGCAGGATGGTACAGTGAAAAGAATACTAAATCTGGGAGATATTATGAAAACCAGTATCAAAATGAGATCATGCATAGGAAAGTGTTCCATAAACTGCAAAGTGAGGCGCTTTTATTGTTTGGGAGATCAGCGATATGTATTTTCTGAGGCTTTGCTGCACCTTTTAAAATAGTGAGCATGATTTGTTCAGGCTGGAAGCCTGCGTCTTTCTATGGGATGCTAATTGCCTCTAGAAGCCTTCTTCCTCTCAAAATGGAGGTTGAAAAAGAAGCTGGTGACTGAGATACCCTCTCACAGATCTTCTGCTCTTTTATTTCATGAGTCTACAGATGTCTTAGTGCCAGTTGATTAAAATTTTCCATAGAAGAGGTAAATAAGCGATAGATTTACGGCAGAGAAGAATAAGAAAGACCTGCAGTACTAGTCTGCCTGTGCTGCCATAAGGAAATACTGCACATGGGGTGACCTCAGCAACGGGAATTGACTTTCTCACGGTTCTAGAGGCGAGAAGTCCCAGATCGAGGTCCAGCGGAGCCGTTTTCCTGGCTCGCAGGAAGAGAGCCCTCCTGTGTCCTCACAGGGCTGGACAGAGAGCTCTCTGGTGGCTGTTCTCATCTGAGCACTAATCCTATCAGATCAAGCCTCAGCCTTACCATCTCATTTAACCTTAATTACTTCGTTAAAGGGCCTATCTCCAAATACAGTTATGGGGGGGGGGCCTTAGGGTTGGGGAAGTACGAATTTGGGGGTAGGGCAGGACACGAACATTCGGTCCCTCACAACTGGGTTCAAGCTCCCTGTCTGAAATTTAGTAACTGTGCAACTCTGAGCAGACCAATTTCATGTTCCAAATTCTCTGATTCCTCATCTGTAAAATGGGGGTAAAATGTGGGGATTAGAAGAGATAATGTATATTAAAGGATTTTTATAAACTATGATGTGCTATTTTAATGTAAGGTCTTAATTTCCAGACTTTTCCCATTTATTCAAATAAAGCAATAAAATTTTTTTTATCCTTTTTTTTTTTAGGCCAGAGAAGATGTTTATGTGTGAGTATGCCCATAAGATAATTTCCTTCTACAGGGATGTCTTTAAAGACATTCTCTTCTCATTTCTAAATTTATAAAGGCAAATATACACCTAATTATTTTTCTACAGTGTCTCTTAGTATCATTCAACTAGAGTGTTTTCTTAGGATAACGTATCACTAGCATAAAAGATGGAAAGAAACGTACATTATTAGAGAAATTATTCCCTGTATTTGCAGGGCGGCTGGCTAAAATGTATTTCGATCCTGTAGACTGAACTCATACTTTAAGTACTGAATTGTATTCTTTGCATTTAAAGCAACACACTAGGAAATGATGTTCTCACGGAAACATGTGAAAATGTAAAGATGAATGAAGCAACTTTATGTTTTATGGCATTTACTTTGAAAATCTGATTAAGATAGATGTCTTTAGCTCATAATTCTTCAATGTCACATTGTCAGAGTTCCCATCAGCAAGATGTTTTAAAAGCTTTCGATTAATATTGCATGCCAGAACTGAAATTACATCCTTTGTCGTTTAGTTCTTAATGGTGCAAGTGATATCTATCAAGTAGTGTTATATGAAGCGTGTGTGATTTTTATTGCAGGCTGTTTTCACAAATCTTTTTCAGGTTTCACAAAGACTGCTTGGGGTTTACAATAAATATGTCCTTCTGTTGAACATCATACTGATTCTTAAAAGAGAGGTGAAACTTGGATTATTAGAATTTACTTATCGATAAAAAAACTTCTACTTGGATCTGCTGTATTGCCATTTGCAAGTAGTCTTGAATATATCTGCTTTTACCCAAATTTTTTAGTAAATCACTGTTATAATATATGCAAAATATGTGTCAAATACACATAGCTCACAAAGCCTTCATCAGTAAGCAAGCACATTACCTGCCTAGTAAGGAAAACACAGTTGGATATGGCTACAGTTTACACTAACTGTTGACTGTTGACTGGGATTGTGCTGCAAAAGTATATGTTTTATTTTTTAAAATATAATTATTAATTTATTTTTAAAGAGGAATCTAGGGTCCTGAAAAATAATTTCAAAATTTCTGCAACTCAAGCACATCAAAGACAAGTCAATTTCATTTATTAAACACCCAGACTCATGAAAGAATCTTACTTATATATAGATTAGAAAGATACAGGTAAAAAAAAATTCTTATATTGATATTTTATATATATATATATATATTTTTTTTTTTTTTTTTGCTTTGAACACAAGCCAACATATTTTGATCCTGGCTCTATCATTAACACATTCTACTCCTTCAGTCTTGGTTCCCTTTACCTATAAAATTAAGGGGTAGATTATGATTTCTAAGGTCTTTTTTCCAATTTAAAAAAAGTTCTAAAATCCTATAGTGTTTTAAGTGTGTGTGTGTGTGTGTGTGTGTGTACATATATACACACACAGTTTAAAGCTTTGGTTGCTAAAGTCTCAAATGCTGTTATGCCTTGTCACGTTGAGTTTTACAAAATACAAATCTTCTCAAGATAAAACAAGTGATCAAAAACATCACAAAGGACAACAGCAAGGGGCTTATTCTGGGACGTGTCTCCCTTGGGCAGTATCTACATAGTTGATGTAAGAGAAATCTGGCTGCATCTCTCCTGAGTGAGCTGTGGTCCTTAGGGACCTCACAGACATGGCTTTTGCCAACTATATGTCTATTATAAAGGAGAATAAAAATATTAACATTAAGATCGACATTCTTATTCAGCAGTGCCCAGCACATTCATCTTGTTTGGATAACTGCACGTTTAAAATTAGAGTCTCCTTACCAGGTTCTAGACATTAGGGAATAATGCACACGTAGAAAAGGGTTTTCGAATTCTAATTCCCCATATGGCAGATCACTGCACTTCTCATTAATTCTATAAGGAAGAGCTTGCCTTTTCTACTATGTTTACTTGAATTTTTTCTACCGTATGTGGTTGACTATAGGAATGGCAATAGTTCACTTTAAAAACATTCTCTCCATTAGCTAGGATCGATTTTTTTAAAGCATTCCAACACGTCCATATCCACTCTGTAACAATTCCTTTACAGCTGATACTCAAAAATACTGTGTGCTTAAAAGATAATGCTCTTCATGTTTAAAAAAAAAAAAAAAAAGAAACTACATATGTTCCCTCTATTTTATGTTTTGGTTTTTTTTTTGCTAGCTATAAGTAAATTAGTTCTACCCAGTAATTCCAGAAAGAAGTTACTAAAAATCTAGCCTCAATGTAAGCTTATAGATCCTAAATGCCAAAGAGGGGTTGCACAATGGAGAGAAAAATGCACAAAGGAAATTTATACTCACTAAAGCTTATTAAACTATTACGCTATGTGCTCAATATACATTATTTAACCTCATAGCCACCTTAAACTGTCAGTATTTATTCCTATTTCACAAGCGGGGGTGGGGGGGAAGTTCTGAGAAATTGAGAACTCTGGCATGGTCACAGAATATGACTCCAAAGCTTTTCATACTAATTTACACGGGAATAATTATTTGTCAGTTTTGTTTCAGGCATATTGTCAAGAAGAAAATGAAGAGGAAATGTTAGCTTTAAAACAGGTCTGTAGAAACTCGATATTAAATGGAAAAAACACTTGCTTTATTCTGAGTGTGGGGTTGGAGAGCCACCTAGTAAAGACTGATGTAGAGACCAAAACCCAGCAGCAAAAACAGAAGCATTCTTTCTTAATAAGGAAACTATGCTGCATTTTAAATGGGGAACACAGATGAAAAAATAATTTGGGTGTTATTTTCAGTTTTATAAAGAGTTTAACATTTTTTAGTATGTAGGCAGTGTTTTGTCTCCTTTTTAAATTTTCTGAAGCCAGTTTATCTCTTTCATGCTAAGAAACAAAAATATATTAGGTTTAAAAAAAATCTCTAAAAGAAATGATTAAAAAGAATACAAGATCCTAGATACTATTGTTTTTCCTTCCTGCCCTTATACTATAACTTGGGGTTGGCAGGTTATTTTTACAAACTCACAATAGTTGCTAATGTAAGCATACGGTATTTTTTCTAACATCTTTAATGGATTATTAGAGTTATCAAATCAAACAGTACTACAAAGCACAATCCCGTAGGCTCATCTTTGATTATCACCACAATTTACCGAAAAATATTTGAGACAGCATTATTAAAAGTTAATGGCCTTCTGGTTTATAAAGAACTGTTATCTCTTTAATTTCTTGCTTTGATCATATACTGCCATGTTTCTATTTTTGTGAGGGCATCAAAATAGGGTCAAACAATTTTACGTATTATATTCGAAACAAAATAGTATCTGCTTCCCATTATAACTTCTTACTTCTTTCCTGTTATCTTAAAATAATGGATAATTTTGATTTTTCACTGAATGCATGATCCAAAAACCGAGTATGAGAACAGAATACAAGTATGGTTTATATTAACATGTTTAGTAATCGGCGTTTTGCATGTCAATGCGATTAGAGGTAGCACACTTTAAATACGTAATTTGACTTAAAAAGCACCCACCAAAATCCAGTGAGAAAGACAGATGCAATTAAATGATTATTCAAGCAAAGTAGCAGATATTCTAACAAAGAATACTAATTAACTTTCAAACAATGAGTATTGTGAAATCCAAGTTATACACTGCACATTACTGCACACGTAAAAATGGAAAGTGACCGCAGAGCCACTCTTTAAATTCAAAAATGTACCACCCATAATTAGCAATCAAAGCGGAATCATGAAGCTTAGCCGTAAACATTTTGCCCTGGCGCTGGGTTAAGGCAGGTAAGTTGGCTGAAGAGGCGGTGATGTCTGCCCTGCCCCCCTTCATGCTTGTTGCTCACAGAGACGAGAAGAATGAAAACACTTTCTGATTTCAAGGCAAGTCAGAAATACGAAGATTTATAACCGGGCACATCTAATGGAGCTGTCACAAAGGGAAGTTACACTCACAATGAAGCGTTCACATCATGATCTAGTGTTTATCCTAATTGGGGAAAAAAAAATTCTTTGGGAAGAACCCTGCAAATGTTGTTGGGAGAAGAGACTCACAATAAAAGAGGAAGGGGAAGAAAAAAGAGAGCTCGGGAGGGTTATTTCTTCAAAGAATTACAGCTGAGGTCACAGATAATGCGGTGCACCAGAAGACAGTGAATTTAGGACAGCACCTTCCTTTAAGTGCTTTATTCCTCTTTCATTTAGAATGGAGAAAAGAGTCAGAACAAGACAAAAGACAGCAAAAGAACCAAACTTCCAAAATAGCATTACACGACATTATTAATAGGGTCACACGAAAGAGAAATGACAGCTCTCAAAAGAGTACTTTTGTCTCTACTTACTTTAATTAAACTCCCTAAGCTTTAAAGTGAAGTTGAACCTTTTTTTTTTTTTTAAACAGAAAAATACATCCAGGCTGATTAAGATTTGATTTCTGTCCCCTAATGGTCCTCAAGCATCGTTAGATCCTGTTTAAAGCCACAGAAACAGCCACAGCAAAAACAAACCGCAACAGCATGCAATTTTCTCAAAAGAACCAAGATTTCATCCTCTGCCCCTCTGCCTTTTCACGGGTAAATTAGCTCCCAGTGTGCCTCTTCCTTTGCAGCAGGCACCGATTCATTAAATGTGAAATGAGAATTGCAACAAAATTATACTAGTGTGAATGTTTCAATTAACTTGCTTTATGCCGGAGTACCCTAACAATCTTGCTTTAAAATAAACTCATGTGATTTTAAAAGATCAGGGTAAAGTATGATCCATGAAAATGAGTCTTGATGATACATTCTTATTGGGGGAAAGAAGTTTTCAAATCTGTGGATACAGCTGAAAAAAATCCATTGTAGCCAACGTAATGTCATTATTCTTATTCTAAAACACCTTAAAGGAAACCTATTTCTTTTCTTTTTTAACTTTTTATTTTATATTGGAGTATAGTTGATTAACAATGTTGTGTTAGTTTCAGGTGTACAGAAAAGTGATTCAGTTATACATATACATGTATCTATTCCTTTTCAAATTCTTGGGATTGACATGTACACACTGCTGTATTTAACGTGGATAACAAACAAGGACCTACTGTATAGCACAGGGAACTCTGCTCAATATTATATATTAACAACCTACATGTGAAAAGAATTTGAATTTGGAAAATCTATGTCTTGCCTTCTCAACACGCATTGTTAATCTGCCCAAAACTAGGTTCATCCTTCTCCTTCTATATACCTTGCCCAGCCCAAATCCCCTTTCTCAACCTTTCCATTCTTCCACTGAAATCACCATTTTCTCCTCGAAAATTTGGTGATAGTTTTGACTCTTAGTTTATACTTAATCATCAGGTTGGTTGTTAGTTCATTCAATCTGTACCTTGGTTTTCTATTTTCCCCTGGATCGCCACTGCGTCACCCTACCTAGACCCTTATTATCACCCTTCCTCTCTACCTCTCAGTTATTCGATAAAAACCCTTGCCTGTTGACTAGGTATAAGCCCTGTGAAAACCTCTGCGCTGACCTCTCTGCCTACTGACTCTCTCCACTACAGGCTCTCCTGCGTACAACTGACAGCTTCATTTTCATAAATTTATTCTTTCTTGAACCAAGAATGGTTCGCTGCTGCCAAGTCACAAGTCCACACTTTATTTACCCAGTAATGTTCAAGGACTGTGGAGATACAGAAGGAGAAGATAAGTTTATTGGCCTAAAGGAGTTGATGCATTTTTTCGATGCAGCTAGAACACAAATCTCAGGCGAGTGCAACAAACAAAAATACATTCAAACTGTATGAGGAAACAGAAGAAGGAAATATTTGCTTCGTGCAGGCGTTAGTTTGGAAGGCTTCAGACTAACCCCTTCAAACCAAAGTGTAGGCTAACCTTTAGCTAAACTTGAAGGGAGAAGCAAAGATTTAGGAAAGTCAAGGTGTGGGTCACAAGGAAGCCTGCAGAGATCAGTAGTGACACGGGTTTGGAAAGCAAGTAAGAGAGAGAGTTCTGGATAGACAAAGTGGCGGCAATTGATGGCTTTAAGTCCAAGTGGGAGAATTTGTACTTGATTTGGGAAGCCATGCAGAGGTTCCTTGGAAGGGAGAGAAGAGAGGCCAGAGGAAGATTAACCTGTGTGCTCTTCCAAGGTGCAAGGACCTTGTGGCAGCAAGCTGGCTGTGAAGTGATGGCCATCTTTTTACGTCTGGAGCTGAGCGGACTCATTGGTAATGGTCATTCATTCACTCCACACGTATTTGTTGAGCACCTACCATTGCATGAGGGATACATCAGTTAAAAAAATACAGAATTAGGTTTTAGCCATGTTGATAATGGTTTAGAAATGTTTACATGTTAGGATATTTTGGTGAGATATAGATTGTTGAGAAACTGTGAAGATAGTTGAAACTGGAAAAAACAAGTGCTATTATTTATGTGCATGATAACCATAGCTATTGATGTTAATACAAAATATATTCCCCAAATTTATATATTCTCTTCCAGATTCACTAAATTTTCTATGTTGTTAACATCATAGATTCACTTGACAGTGACTCCACTGCTATTTCTGAAATTAACTCTTACAGTTTCCTATGTAACTTACTGAATGGTAAGAAATTCCCTTTAGATATTCATTCCTTCATTACAGCAATACTCCAGAAGGGGGTCTTCATTGAAACTCTTAGTATGTTTAGAAAGGCCTCTTGGGCTGTTATCCTACCCAATTCCAAGGAGTAAGACACATTCACCTCCCTCCTTCCTCCCTCCCTACTTCCACACATATGCAATAAACTCCTACAATATTTCAGGTACATGCCTGGTACTAGTAGTTGGATGATGAGTTAAGTCCTTTTCTGCCCTTTTGGAGCTTCCACTGTGTCTGACTCCAAAGTATTTTTTCCTACTATACTATACTGCCCTCCTACTCTTGAGTATACAAACATGCAGAGAGATGAAATGTTATCTGGTAAATAAGAGATGAAATAGCCTCAATTCTGAAAGGTTCACACAAGGTTTTTCTGATAATATAATGCTTGAGTTGTCTCGAGCAACGCAAATTTCAGGCAAAGAAGCCTCCGGGAAACTGGGAAAAATGCAAAAGCACGGAGGTGAGATGCAGCAGAGTGAAGCAATAGTTCAGCTCAGCTAGAGCATAAAGGGTGGGGGTGGATGTTGGGATAAGGCAGGAGGACAGCAAATGAGACAGAAAATGAAGTGGGAAGGATAGGGAGGAAAAAGATTTTGATGGGCTTTGCCTTCTGTACTGACTACAGAAATTTGCATATTGTTGTATTAGCAACAGGGAGCAGTTGAATGGTTTTAAGCAAATGAATGACAAGGCCAGGGATGGATTAATGAAGATTATTCTGGCAGCAGCTTGGAGGATAGATGTGGAGTGTGGTAGCTGAGTGGTAGGTGATGAGAGTTAGTATGTATCTGCCGTAAATATTTGTATTGAGTACATAAACGAAAGCCCTGGAAATGGGGATAAAGATGCAGGGTCAGATTCAAGAGATAATTAAGAGGTAGAATGAACTGATTACCTTTAGCAACACATTAAATGAAGGGTAGGGTAAAAGAGAGGGACGTGCATAGAATTTTCAAAATATTTTCAGCAATATCTTTCATCTTTTAAAATTACTTAAAAATCACAAGATTTCACCATATTAACCTTATTTGGCTCTAACCACGCTAATCATTCTGGAAACCCACACAGGACTGGCCTATGTTTCTGTTAAACTGTGGTTATTGAAACATTTCTTTTTTACACACCAGTGCCTGGTACTGCTTGTATTTGCCTCTTCTTTTAAATTGCAAAGTCTGTCTCTGGAACACTCCACAGCACCGAGTGAAACTTAATACACATGTCTTTCTAAAGCAAATTCTTTTCTTTTTTTTAATCCCACATTCAAGGTATTTTTCCACACAAGCTACTCACATTAAAAACAGATGAAGAAGCAGAAGGAAAAAGAAAGAGACTGGGAGAAAGAATTTGGTATTGACGGGAAACTGAACCTGAATGTTTAAAACTATGCTCAGGATGTGGAGGGATGGGGAGAAAGCAAAGTTAACCCAAAACCCTACAGAGTAAATGTAAAATCTACTGAACAAATACCTCGTATAGTGGATTTTCTGAACACTGCCTGAAACATACGCCTGAGTGCACGCTGACTTCATTCTGCTCACAGTAATGCTTCACCACACTCTGAAAGGGAGAGTAACGGAACCCAGCCTAAACTCTTCCACAGGAAGTTCAACTCTCGGCCAGGAGAGAGAAACAGAAGCAAAAGGAAAGAAAATGTCTATTTTTCAGCTTAGAACCTTACTCTTTTAACTGTTTACTATTCGTGTTTAGAGATGCAAATTTTAGGAGAGAAAGTTCATGTTGTTTCTTCCTTTTATATAGTGCTCTGTCTAAAAAGGATTTCTTACTTTCTTAAGACAAGTAAATTTATTCTGATTTCCCAATATCAAGAAACATGATACTGGACTTCCCTGGCGGCGCAGTGGTTAAGAATCTGCCTGCCAATGCAGGGGACACGGGTTCGAGCCCTGGTCCGGGAAGATCCCACATGCCACGGAGCAACTAAGCCCGTGCGCCACAACTACCGAGCCTGCGCTCTAGAGCCCGAGAGCCACAACTACTGAGCCTGCGAGCCACAAGTACTGAAGCCCACGTGCCACAAGTACTGAAGCCCGCGCGCCTAGAGCCCGTGCTCCGCAACAAGAGAAGCCACCGCAATGAGAAGCCCACGCACCGCAAGGAAGAGTAGCCCCCGCTCGCTGCAACTAGAGAAAGCCCGCGCGCAGCAACGAAGACCCAACACAGCCAAAAATAATAAATAAAATAAATTTGTTAAAAAAAGAAACATTATACCGAAGCAATGCTTTGCAGAATATTTAAAATAAATGAAAGTGTATATGTATACTTTACATATAAATACTTATGCAAATTAAGAAAATTATAAAGACAGAGATCAGCTTCAAATTACAGCATTACATAAAATAAAAGAGACTCACAGATATAGAGAACAAACTAGTGGTTACCAGTGGGGAGAAGCAAGATAGGGGTAGGAGATTAAGAGGTACAAACTACTACGTATAAAATAAGCAACAGGATATTATTGTACAGCACAGGGAAATATAACCATTATTTTGTTATAACTTTAAACGGAGTATAAGCTATAAAAATACTGAATCACTATGTTGTAGCCCACACTAATATTATATTATAAATCAACTACTCTTCAATAAAAAATTAAAATTAAAAAAAAAGAGCAAAAAAAATTAATACATGTATAATTAGCTTTTGTTACCATTTTTTTCCTGGAAGGGAGCAACAGATAGAATATTAAAAGCTTGTGTCTCTTTAAACCTGAGATCTGCAGAAAGCAAGTGTGCTGTGTCCTTTTCTATAAATAAAGTTTCAAAGGAACACAGCCACGCCCACTCGTTTACATTTGACTGCTTTTTTACCACAGCGATGGATTAGCACCTCCAGCCCCCATAAAAGCCTCAAATATTTACCATCTGGCCCTCTAAGAAAAAGTCTGCCAATCAGTTTTGTTTTGTTTTGTTTTGTTTTCTGGTAACTGAAAATTTTATTGAGACAATTGTAGATTCCCATGCAGCTTTAAGAAGCAATATAGAGATGATCCACGTACCCTTTAACTCAATTTCCCCCAGTGATGACATCTTCCAAAATTAATACATCCAGCTTTCTCAGTCAGACTTCCCCAGTTTTATTTGTGTTCCTGGTTGTGTGTGTGTGTGTGTGTGTGTCTGTGTGTGTGTGTTCAATATGATTTTACTACATGTTTATGTTGACCAGTTTTAAACATAAACTTGTTTCCTCAATAATGAGGGATTTTTCTTATCATTTGTTTAGAAGGTAAAAATTGCAGTTCTAAAACCAAAAATTATAAAGTTCATGTTAGTGTCAAGTTTGGCAGAAGTTGGGGAGATAACATGGGGTAAAGACAGCCAGATTTAGGGCCTATCTGTAAAGTCATTTAAAAAAAGGAAACATATGCTCTGTGTCTGTGAACAGAATAAACCATTTTACCATCTGCAATTGCACCGTGAAGATTCTCCTTTCTGAAACAAGTTTTATTGAGAAGCTTACTTTCTTACTACCAAATCTTGTGGGAAGGGAGGGTTACCAGGGCAGTGGCAGGTAGAGAAAGAGAAAAAGGGAGGAAAAAAATGTAACCAAATTTAGGTGTATTAATAGTTGTTTGTCACTTAAAATTAAAGTTTTATCTATATGAGTCATTTGAAATTATTATCAGAAAGGCAAAAATAATATATTTTACTATGCGTTTGAGTTAAAATACATAATAGCATCTATAAATGGCTCAGTGAAATGCTTTAGCATTTTAAATAATTCTTTATAGAGTGGCTCGGGAGAATTCACTTGCTTAAAGATGCTTCCTTCATTTCTAAAGCAAGGAACTAATAAAGCAGAAGTTTCATAAATACAATTTAGTTGAGAAAGCAATAAATAAATGCATGAAGTAATGCATACCAAATGAAAACAATCCCTAAGTAAATCCTTCCTGTAAGTATCCTCTCTGGAATAAAATGGAGAATAAATTAATGAATAAATAAATAATAAATAATAAAGCTGTGGTAAATTGCAATTCTGAAAAGAATAGAAATCTACATGTTACAAGAATCAATTTGACATGACAAGTCATTTTGAAAGACTGATAAAAGGCATACGGAAGAATGTAAATTTCTAGCCTCACATAACCAGACTGAACTGTCAAGTTTGTTGTAATAAAAAATTATGGGGCTTTGTATAAATTGTGAGAAAGCATTTCAAGTCATAAATGGAGAAGGAAGCATGTTCAAAACTAAGTCTGTTTGTGAATTAAAATACTTTTCTGTGCTTGAAATGAAGTGGAAAATATATTGAGCTAAAGGTCCTTAAGAAGAATTCATTTTAGTTGTTATTTTATTGTAGTTAATCTATTTTTATTACTGAAAAACATGATGTTTTCAGCTCTAAAAACTAAGGAGTAAAAAATAATGACAAATGTGAAAAGGGTCTCTGCTTAAGTACAATCATTTCAATGATATGTGAAATATGAATCTCAATATTTTTCCTTATTAATAAATAAAACATTATAAGATTTGGGACTATCTGGAAGTAAACTATAAATAAACTTTCTTTTAAATATTAAATCACACAAACAATTCAATTCTGATATAAAGCTTCAGCACTCCTTTTCCTCTGTTTCTCTAGTACCCATCTCAAATCCTTGAGAAAAATCTTCAGAAATTTTAACAAATACACTGTGTTGAAGTCATAAATATTTATGGCATTCATTCAATATGGGAAACTAGGTTAAAACACAAATATACTGGATTTTCACTATTTCTTTTCTCTTTTATTATATCCCTGTTTCTTTTTACAAACAATTGTTTCTGATGGTGTCAAACAAAACTTCATCATTACTGTATTATTGTGATGCTCTCCTAAAAATATTATCGAGAGACTTGATTCCCACGTCAAAAAGCTTACTTAAACCTTTATTCAGGGGCTTCCCTGGTGGCGCAGTGGTTGAGAATCTGCCTGCCAATGCAGGGGACACGGGTTCGAGCCCTGGTCTGGGAGGATCCCACATGCCGCGGAGCAACTAAGCCCGTGCGCCACAATTACTGAGCCTGCGCATCTGGAGCCTGTGCTCCGCAACAAGAGAGGCCGAGATAATGAGAGGCCCGCTCACCGCGATGAAGAGTGGCCCCCACTTGCCGCAACTAGAGAAAGCCCTTGCACAGAAACGAAGACCCAACACAGCCATAAATAAAAAAATTAAAAAAAAAAAAAAACCTTTATTCAGAGGCATATACTTGAAAACTTGTCAAAACGCTTTACAGAAATTTCTTCAAAATTAATATTTTAAATTGATTTGATACATTTATGTTGTAAAAATCAGAAAAGTGTTTAGTTCATATGAGTGTAACACACATTAGTGGCTATACAGTTGACCCCTGAACAACAGGTTTGAACCACTTGGGTCCACTTATACGTATATATTTTCCAACAGTAAATACTACAGTACTACACGGTCAGTGGTTGTTGAATCCGTGGATGTGGAGGAACTGCAGACACAGACCATAAATTACATTCGGACTAACCCCCCCCCCACCACCTTGTGCAACAGTCAACGGTATTCCAAAATATCTCATCATTCAGGTGAGTCCTCCCACTCGACTCTCGACAGTACAGAGGTACACAAACTAAGGAATGTCTTTGGAGTCTGGTCAACTTGGGCTTGAGGCTCTGAGTCTCATTTTTCTAATGTAGAAAATGTGGACTAATAGCTACTACCTCTTGAGGTTCAAGAAGAATGAAATTCAATGAAGTAATACCTGGCACAATTTGTAACTGATAGAGGATGGTCAGTAAATGATAGTTTTTTTAAAAAAATGACTGTCTGACTTAAGCAGAATCAGCAAAGCCATGCCTTAGAACAGAGCTGGACTATATGAAGCCCTCATGACTTCCCTTCCCATCCCCGTGTGCCCACCCTACGTCTGTGACCTTAACAGCTACTATTAATATATACGGCACCCTTGGGCACCAATAAGGCCCTACAGACTTCTAAAAAGCCTGAATCAGGCAGTTACCAACAATCAGTTTACGTTAGTACGTCAATGTAAGCCTCTTGATCAAACCTAGGGCAACTGTTTCTACATCTTAAAGCCACTTAAATAAGTTTCTTGAACCTGAATACTTCTAATTTTGGTTTTTTCTACTTAGTTCTAAATAGAAGTGATTGAAATATCAGTTTGAAATATCAATTTGGTAAAATTTAGGAAGAGACAGGTCACTGAAAATAGGTACACCCATCTGAAAATAAGTAAGGTTTCTCAACATTGACAATGTCATTAAGGTCAACTCTATTGTTGGATTTATTCATGGGCATTGTGATTCTGAAGATACTAATTTACTAATTAAACGCAGACCTGTGCCCAAGATTACCTATATAGTGCTGTAATAAGTGACTCAGTGCACTAAAGTATTGTACTGCTGTCTTTGGCATTTAAATATATGCTCCTCCAGACTGACAGCTACTTATGTGTGGCTGAAAAGACCAATGGGATAGATAAACAAACTGTCTTTACAACAATGTTCTCCTTTTAAGACTAATCTTTGGTTTATGGCTGTTTATAAAATATGCTGTTGTGTGCAAGTCTGCCGCTCACTCCACAGTCCAGAGTCTTTGTTTTAAAATGGGTCATATAAAAAATAAAATAATAAAAAAAATAAATAAAATGGGTCATATCATTCCCAGTTGCTGTGTGCCAGAACGATCTTTGGTTTTGGTTTCATAGCAATTTATAATGTTTGAAATTTTGAAATAAATACTGTTTGAAATTTTGCAGTCTTGTGTGTTAGTTATATACATCAGAAGAAAACACTCATTCTTAAAATGCTCATACCAATGGTTTCTTATATGGTTGCTTTTCAATGGAAATTTACATTGTCTGAAACATAGATCGTATCACCAAAATATATCAATATTACCAGGAAAATCCAACCCAAATAACTAGAATTCTCAGTTAACTGGAATTTTTCCTATCCTTCAAATTTTAAAAGAGAAGAAAATGCAAAGAAAACAAAGCATGATTTCTAAATATTAAAAAAAAACATGTATAGGACCTGTCCTTGTTATAATACAGATTCATCTTCACAGCCTTTATACCTCTAAGGTAGGAAACACAACAATAGTTATTACTTATTTAGCGTTTACTACAGGCGCTCTCCTTTACACATATTTATTTGGAGCTGTTTGTACAAAATGGCACAGATTTTGTAATCTTGCGCTTACTTAAGAACCATTCGCCTCCAAACGAATCCTGCCATTTCTGATTATCGTATTTCTGGTTAGTCTGTCAGCTCTTATAGCAAACTATAACCACGGTATACAGCATTCTCGCAATGTGACTTAGAATAAGCACACCCGTCACTACTTATAGAACCCGAACTATCATCTGTTCACTGGCCCTTCCCAAAGTTTTAAATCATTTAGAACCACCACTGGTATGGGTCTAAATCCTAGTTCTACTACTTTCTAGCTGACTGATCTTTGACAAAGTTAGTAACCTCTCTGGGTCTTAATTTCTTTCATGTTTGCAGACATTAAAATCAAGTGCCTGAAACTCAAGATGTGGTATTACCCTCTTTCTTCCTAAACCCCTAACAAATCTGCTTCTTTTTTCTTGTGTTTTCTCTAAGCTGGTATATGGCATCCCATCCCAACCACTATTATCCAAATTAGACACTTTAGAGCAATCTCTGATGTGTCTCGCTCCATAATCCTTGCCCCACCGAATGCAATCACTAACCTGGGCCAGTCATTTCTATCCTAAGAAATGCCTCTTGAGTTTTAACGCTCCTTTTCCCTCCTGCCATTGTACTCGTCCAGGACTTCACTATCTTTTGCCTAGACTATGGCAATTAGTTTAACTTCTCTCCATGCTTCAAGTCTAGCACTGTCCAAAGAAATATAATGTGGTTATATATATTAAATATACATAATTAAAAACTTTCTAGTAATCAAATTAAAGAAAGCAAAAAGAAACAAGTGGAGTTAATTTTAATAATACACTCTGTTCAACGCCATACATTCTACCTGCACTTTCTCTGTCTACTAAGTTGCCCCTTTACTCTTTGAGGCAAAGTTCAAACCTCACCTCTCCTGAGAAGAGTTCCAGAAAGACACAAATACCCTAGGCTCCAATTTTCTCCCTGACTTCCTCACCAGCAGTTATCAAATTTCCTCGCCCTTCATCACAAAACCATGCTGACTGCTTCCGCACCAGCTTGGTCACACCGCCTGCTTGAGCCGGGCCCTCACTTCCGCTCACCAATACTTTTGTTTTCTCTTGTGAATTTCCTGTCCCATTCCCTAAAGTGGCTGCTCTAAGCTTCTTCTAATCTTCCACTCAAATCACTCAGGCATGAAGCTCAGGAAATGACTGAGGTGTCTTACTTTTCTAAGATTTGAGCCATGGCATTTGAGTTCTCACATTTTCCTTCCTGTTTATCTCAGAATCTCGCAATATATGCTCAGACATTTTTATTAGGGATGTTTCTATTGAGGTATAATTAACACACAATAAAGTGCCCAGATCTTAAGTGTTCAGTTCCATGAGTTTGGCGATTGTGTACACCCATCTACCATCACCCAAAACAAGATATATTTAAGTATGTGAATTTTTTTTTGGTGAGGCTTAAACAACAGAAGCTTATTTTCTCATAGTTAGGCTAGAAGTCCAAAATCATGGTGTCAGCAGGACTGATTGTTTCTGAGGGCCTCTCTCCTTGGCTTGGCTTATAGATGGCTATCTTTTTCTGGGTGCACAACAAGATAGTAAACATTTTCTTCACCCAGGAAGTTTCCTTGGGCCCCTTTCCAGATAATTCTCGTCCTCTTCCCCTACCCCTCCACCCTAGGCAGCCATTCTCTGATGTCTGGCATCATATATATATTTTGTGTGTGTTCTTGGGTTTTATATATTTGTGTAATTGGAATCATACAGTATGTTCTCTGTCACATCTGGCTTCTTTTGCTTAATGGGATGTTTCTGAGATGCATTTAAAGTGTCGTGAATAGTAGTGGTTTATTCTTTTTTATACCATTAACCAATTCTGTTGAGGGACATTAAAGCTGCTTCCAATTTTAGGTTTTTATGAATGAGGCTGCATATAAATATTTTTGTATGAGTCTTTTTTAACATATGTTTTCATCTCTTTTTGGTTAAGTATCTAAGGGTGCAATTACTGGGTCATAGGCCAGACGTTTAACTTTAGAAACAGCCATCAAACAGTTCTCCAAGGTGTTTGGACCAGACTAGCTCCTCATCACCAGTGCATGAGAGCTCCAGCATTACCTTCTTCCCGCTATTTGGTGTTGTTAGTGTCTGATTTTAGTCGGGGCTGGAGGGTACGGGTCCTCGGACTTTCTTGAGCTTCTTATGCCCCTCCCCAGTTTCAAAGAAAAGGCTGTCCTGCTCGTTCCCACTCTTCTTATTCTGGATCTAAGCTTCTTCAGCCCCCTTGCAGTCCCCTCTTCATTCATTATTCCCACTCCTCTGCAGCTCCCGGTGCTCTTCTTCCCTGGATCCTTGCCTCCCAACTCCCTGTGCTGAGCTTAAAATACGGTGATGAGTAAGGAAGAGCCCAATCCAGGTGATCAGTTATGGGGTGCTATTGCAACGACCCAGGTGAGAAATGAGGGTGGCTTGTATGAGTGCAATGTGGTACACGTGGTGAAAAGTGGTAAATTCGGAACATCGTTTGAAGGTAGAGCTGACAGGATTTGCTGATGGATTAGGTGCTCGTGTCTCCCATAACTGCATCTATAGCCCTATTGTCGTTTCAAGCACTATTGCTTACTTCTAAAACTCAATAAGACAACACTGAATTCATATCATTCCCTTAAAACCAATTCTCCAACATCACTAGTTCTTTTGATTCAATTCATTCTCTCAAGAAATATTTTTGAGTCGTTCCTATGTATGTGTCAGGCACCGTTCTTGGCATTTGGGTTACCTCTGTGAACAAAAGAGAGTAAACCTCTGTCTTTTTGAGGATTCCATTCTTTTGTGGGAAGACAGCAAATAATAAATATAATTGCAAGGTAAAGCATATGGTAAATTAGAAGGCAATAAGTGCTTTAGAAAAAAAAGAGTAAGGTAGGGTAAGGATGTCAGGGTAGCCTCATTGAGCAAAGACTGAATGAAGGAGATGAGAGTTCAACAGGGAGAAATCCAGCTGAAGTGTTCCAAAGAAGGACTAACTAGTACAGAGGCATGCCTGGTATATTCCAGGACCAGAAAGGAGGGTCAACGTGCCCAGAGTGGTACAGCCACGGGGGAAGCGGAGCAGGACAGGTCAGTGACAGCACGAGCCAGACCACATGGGACAGTGTAAGCCATTATCAAGATGAGCCTTTACTCTGAGAGAAAGAGGGAGCTGGTGGAGCGTTTTGAGGCGATAAGTGACATAGTCCAAGTTATATTTTAAAAGAATCACTCCGGCCACCGTCTTGATTACAGATAGGGAGGCGGCGTCAAGGGACCCCCTGCAGATAGAATCTTCTGCAGAATCCCGGTGAGAGATGATGGCGACTAACACATTAGCCGTAGAGACGATAGGAGATTGCTGGATTCTGATCCTCGTTTGACTATAGAGCCAACCTACTCAAACTTTTAACTTACAAGTCATTCCATCACACAAAAAGGGAAAAAAATCTTTAAAAGCAACCTCCACTTTAAGCTCTACTACCAAAAATTAGATTTTAAGGGCACAGACTAGATTGTGTGTGTCTCTTATACTTACCTCTTTATTTAAAAGTTATTATTTTATTTCCCTTCCCACATACCCTTTGTGGTATGAAGTAAGGTATGCTTTATTTCTCTTATACATCTTTAGGGGGAAAAAACACCCCTTTACTCACGGTAAAGAAGCATATGGTCTTTCTAGGTCTTAAAATATGTCACAATATATACCAATAAATTTAATTTTGAAAGTAGTGAAATATGATAGAAAAGAAGTGTCCAGGTAAGCAGTTTACTGTACATCGGCTATAAAGGGAGTTCAAAAAAAATTTTTGACATCCACTATTTTAGAAAAACAGCTTTAGATCCAAACTTTGGTAACTGTGCAGACATGAGAGCGTATTCCAGACAGAATATGTCATCTCTGTCACTCTACACTGATGGTCAATGGATAGGCTACCTACAAACGGAGAGCACCCCCTCAGCCGAGTTCAAGGGCTCACGGGCTAGCTGTACAGTCTGCCAGTTTGACTCAGTACATTACGGTCTGGGAGGAGGAAACAATAAACACAACATCAGCATGATCATTCAGTGCTGTGATCTATTTGGAAGTAGTGGAGATGCGATTTTCATCTTCAATCATGCACACGATGTTTCCTGGAAGGGCCAATGTTCTCTGCATTGGCTTCATTTTGGTCATTTCCTGAGCTGGGTGTTATGCCAGGTTAAGACTTTATTCCATGGTTACGAAAAGTCAGGAAGCACAACAACAGTGAGAAAACCTTCCACGTAATTAAAGCCTTTGATTGGGACGCACAACTCAGGGCAAACGTGTCTCTGACAACGCGAGCAAATCACGTTGCAGACAGAGAATCTGTCCACTTCCCTGAATTTGTTTTTCACTGACTCCAGAGATCATATGGGCACTGAAACATCTCTGACTCAGCAACAGAAGTGACAAAAGCAATCATGTACAAAGGCAGAGGGAAAGAGGCCCCGGGGAATCTTAGCACCCACCGGAGGAACACACAATTGGTAGCAGAGGTTATTCTCAGAGGCATGATGAAATCAGAGAAAGACACCCTGTCTGACCTTTTATAGAACATTTCAGAAGCAGAACAATCAAATGAGGAATGCTTTCCATAACAATGGTGTACAGAGTAAAGGAGTGCCTTTGATCAGAGTGGTGGAACTAGGTAACTGAATTGCCTACAAGCGACTGAAATATGCAATAATTAAGGGGCCCTTCAAGTTTACTTCAACGGCTGGTCTTAAGTTGAAAAAGGACACAGAATTCAATCTTACATGCTAATGATTATTTAACAGATGTGAAAATCCCACTGTTCTCTCTCTTCCTTCCTTCTTAAAGAATGCCAAGAAGAATTTTCTTTAAAGCAGAATACTTTAGATGTTTAATCCATTTATGTATGTAAGCAGGAAATGTGTTTTCCAAGTGTTTTACTTAAGAGAGTAATCTGGATGCCTAAAAGGGCACTATAAAAATAGACACTGATTTAAGACAGAAAGTTTGAAAACATACTGATAATGGCAATTGGTATGAGGGACATGGATTTCAAAGATGCGTAACAATTTAAAACCATTTCCTCACACATTTGACTTTATATTTTTCTTTTAAAGATTCTATTGTTGAATAACTAATATAGTTGCAACACTCCATTAAATATTTACAGAGAATCTGAAATAGCTGCCTCTGAATAATAACTGTTAAGAAATTCAACTACAGAAAGTTCTTCATTATTTGTGATAATTGGGTGTGGATATGATTTAAAGTCACATATAATTTAGTTTGTAGCTTCGATCTTCATAGCCTATACACCTTTTACCAGAGAAGAATTAACTGACTTACTGCTTTCTCAGCTTTTTTGGTTTTATCATCTTGGAGGTTAAAAAAAAAAAGTCTAGACAGTAGGATAAATAAACAAAAGTAGGTAGTAATCAAGACTGATTTCATCAGGAATGTCTCTTTTAATTCTATTCTATTCCTTTATATGTGTGCTTTATAAATTGTGTAATTGAGTGTCTTTACTAATGATATAAGTGAACATATTAATAAAGCCGTATTGCTTCATCCTAGTGACGGACTAATTATATATGAACGCTAACGAATACTGGAACTTTTCACACACTGTGGGGAAAAACTCAAACGGAACGGTAAACGTTTCAAATATAGGAGATAAATAAGATGACACATATTCATTTAAGACATCTATACTGTAATGCTGGAGTGTGCTGTTCAAAAACAAAAGATACAAAATCAAAGGGGGGGAATAAACTTAACAGATTTAAAAATACCCTGGCAGAGACATATTTGACATTTCTGTGAAGCTAAAAGAAGAGAGAAACAGATGTTACATCATTGCAGGAGTTACTACAGATCACCTACCAGATGGAGGAT
The DNA here is from genome assembly GCF_949987535.1 of Balaenoptera acutorostrata. Lineage (NCBI taxonomy): Eukaryota > Metazoa > Chordata > Mammalia > Artiodactyla > Balaenopteridae > Balaenoptera > Balaenoptera acutorostrata. The sequence continues at coordinate 39,603,175 of NC_080084.1, read as the reverse complement.
ATGTACTGATGCCTTCCTTTACAGATTATAAAACCGGAACCAAAGCAATACTGTAATGACGGGGCATTTTAACCATTCATTAAGTCAGGAAACAAATAGGTGTTGAATGCTTGCTGTGTGTCAAGAATTGTTGTAGTCTCAGAGATACATTAACGAATAAAACAAGGAAGGAACTGGGGATGCCCAGCCTGGTGAAGAGAAGAATTGAGGTGGGAAGACAGACATTCTTATATTTGTGGAACCGCTGTCATTTAAAAGAAGGAATGGACACATTTTAACGGAAGTTAAAGGGAGGCCTTCGGTAGAGCAATAAGAAGGAACTTCCCAGCACGTTAAGCTGGCTAAAAATAGGACAAGCTGCCTCGTAAAGTAGCTAATCCCTTATCCAACAGTTCAAGGAAAGGTTGGAAAATCATGCGCCAGGGATCCTTTAGAAGAGATTCCTGAACTATGTATGTGAGGCTCTTTCAATTCTAAGGCCCTTATGATTATATGATCCAAGCAATATTTTAGTAAAATTAATTGGTGTGAAGAATGTACTGGAGCAGAAATAAACAGCAGCAGGGAAGGATATGGTAGTCATTGAAATATGATGCCATTAAGACCAGGATGAAGGAGATATCTCTGGAAATGAAAGGATGGACACACACTTTTTCAACGGAGAAGTCAATCAAAAAAGTAACCTTGGAAATGCTTTTTAATCAATAAAGCTTAAGAGAAACACTAGGCATTATTATGACATTTTTAATAGCTTCTTTCCCAGCACATGCCTTACACACTGAAGACGTTCATTACATGCTTGCCTCCCATTTTTCTTCCTTGTATATGAAACTTATGGAAGTGGTTAATTTTTTATTTAAAAGGGATTATTATTATTTTTAAATATTATAGAGTTATATAAAGTAATTTCTTTCCCCTCTCTAATAATAAATTCTAAAGATAACCAGTTGGGGACTTCCCTGGCAGTCCAGTGGTTAAGACTTTGCCTTCCAATGCAGCGGGTGCGAGTTCAATCCCTGGTTGGGGAGCTATGATCCCACATGCCTCGCAGCCAAAAAAGAAAAACATAAAAACAGAAGCAATACTGTAACAAATTCAATAAAGACTTTAAAAATGGTCCACATCAAAAACAATCTTAAAAAATAATAAAGATACCAGTTGTACCAGAGTATATTTTGAAACATTAATCAAGGTTCCTAACCGTCACCACCACTGACTTTTTCTCTTGTATCTTTCCCCACATCCTATGAGTACATAGAACCTTAGGAAAAAGTTGTTAACGCAGAAGTAGAATATAAATAAATAAATTCTTGATCTTTGAGTTTCAACAGCTTAGACTTATGCAAGAAACAGAAAGGTTCCAGAAGAATTCTTGAGTATTCAGAGCTAGTTTTTCTAGCACCCACCCTTCCCAACCCCATGGCACTTGACTACTAATGCCTAACTGGAGTAGAAGAAAATTAGGCGAAGGGTTGCTTGTGTGGAGAAGGCACTCTGCTCAATGCTGCCCCCTTCCAAGTTGGATGCAATAACAGGAACAAAAGATGGACCCAAGAGCAGCAAAATTTTACCCTTTCCCCAGCATGGTGAAGTAGGATAAGACTAAGGATGGATGGGTAGGGTATTTAGGCAGATGAGACAACTGAGACAACTGAGACAACTTCAAAGAGACAACAGATTCTGGCCCCCAAGCCTCCCCACACCCAGCGTGTCTTATGGGGCAGCCATACACTTTCTGTACATCGAAGGGTCATGGAAATCCCTGAGAGAGGGCTAGAATTTTAAAGGTCCTGTGGTTAGTGTGGACTTATGAGGCCACAGTGATTGTAACAAACTCATAAACAAAGGTACCGATAGGTTTCAATGCGCAAAGCGTGAAAGAAGACCAGACGTTTCTTACTGTCTTGGTTAGCTCAGACTATGATAACAAAACACCACACACTGGGTGGCTTAGACAACAGACATTTGCTTCTCACAGTTCTGGAGACTGGAAGTCCAAGACCAAGGTGCCAGCCAATTTGGTTCCTGAAGAAGGCCCTCTTCCTGGCTTGCAGGTGGTCACCTGACTGTGTTCCTACATGGTGGAGAGGGTGTCCTGGTGTCTCTTCTCCTTCTCAGAAGGGCCTTAATTCCACTATGAGGGCCCCACACCCTAACTGCATCTAAAACTAATTATCTCCCCAAAGGTCCTGCCTCCAAATACCATCACACTGGGGGTCAGGGCTTCAACGCGGGAATTCTGGGAGGATGTAATTCAGTCCATAGCATTTTGCTCCTGCCCCCCCATTCATGTCTTTCTCACATCCAGAAATACATTCATTGCATCCCAACAGCCTGAAAACTCTGAACTGTTCTAGCATCAATTCTGAAGTCTAACCTCCTATTTAAATATCATCTAAAGCAGGAGCCTGGTGCAGCGCCTCCGCACACGGCCCGCCGCCTCCATCTGGAATTGCGGTGTCTCGCACGGCGCTTCTGCTCATGGTGTGAGTTGCTGGCACAGCCATATTACATGAAGAACTCTGGTCTGAAAGGCTGGGTGAAAGCCTTTGCCCGCAGCACCCTATGAGCAAGTAAAACTAGACTGTGCACACAGGAGAAAAAGTTAAAATTCAATATCTTTGGGCCTGAACCAAGATGGCAGAGTAGAAAGACGTGCTCTCACTCCCTCTTGCGAGAACACCAGAATCACAACTGGCTGCTGCACAATCATCGACAGGAAGACACTGGAACTCACCAAAAAAGATACCCCACATCCAAAGACAAAGGAAAAGCCACAATGAGATGGTAGGAGGGGCACAATCACAATGAAATCAAATCCCATAACTGCTGGGTGGGTGACTCACAGACTGGAGAACACTTAAACCACAGAAGTCCACCCACTGGAGTGAAGGTTCTGAGCCCCACGTCAGGCTTCCCAACCTGGGGGTCTGGCAATGGGAGGAGGAATTCCTAGAGAATCAGACTTTGAAGGCTAGTGGGATTTGATTGCAGGACTTCGACAGGACCAGGGGAAACAGAGACTCCACTCTTGGAGGGTACACACAAAGCAGTGTGTGCACTGGGACCCAGGGGAAGGAGCAGTGACCCCAGGGGAGACTGAACCAGACATACCTGATAGTGTTGGAGGGTCTCCTGCAGAGGCGGGGGGTGGCTGTGCCTCACCGTGAGGACAAGGACACTGTCAGCAGAGGTTCTGGGAGGTACTCCTTGGTGTGAGCCCTCCCGGAGTCCGCCATTAGCCCCACCAAAGACACAGGTACAATCCAGTGTTGGGTTGCCTCAGGCCAAACAACCAACAGGGAGGGTACCCAGCCCCACCCATTAGCAGTCAAGCGGATTAAAGTTTTAATGAGCTCTGCCCACCAGAGCAACACCCAGCTCTACCCACCACCAGTCCCTCCCATCAGGAAACTTGCACAAGCCTCTTAGATAGCCTCATCCACCAGAGGGCAGACAGCAGAAGCAAGAACTACAATCCTGCAGCCTGTGGAACAAAAACCACATTCACTAAAAGACAGACAAGATGAAAAGGCAGAGGGCTATGTACCAGATGAAGGAACAAGATAAAACCCCAGTAATACAACTAAATGAAGTGGAGATAGGCAACCTTCCAGAAAAATAATTCAGAATAATGATAGTGAAGATGATCCAGGACCTCGGAAAAAGAATGGAGGCAAAGATCAAGAAGATGCAAGAAATGTTTAACAAAGACCTAGAAGAATTAAAGAACAAACAAACAGAGATGGACAATACAATAACTGAAATGAAAACTATACTAGAAGGAATCAATAGCAGAATAACTGAGGCAGAAGAACGGATAAGCGACCTGGAAGACAGAATGGTGGAATTCACTGCTGCGGAACCGAATAAAGAAAAAAGAATGAAAAGAAATGAAGACAGCCTAAGAGACCTCTGGGACAACATTAAACACAACAACATTCGCATTATAGGGGTCCCAGAAGGAGAAGAGAGAGAGAAAGGACCAGAGAAAATATCTGAAGAGATTATAGTCGAAAACTTCCCTAACATGGGAAAGGAAACAGCCACCCAAGTCCAGGAAGAGCAGCAAGTCCCATACAGGATAAACCCAAGGAGAAACACGCCGAGTCACATAGTAATCAAATTGGCAAAAACTAAAGACAAAGAAAAATTAATCAAAGTAGCAAGGGAAAAATGACAAATAACATACAAGGGAACTCCTATAAGGTTTAACAGCTGATTTCTCAGCAGAAACTCTGCAAGCCAGAAGGGAGTGGCATGATATACTTAAAGTGATGAAAGGGAAGAACCTACAACCAAGATTACTCTACCCAGCAAGGATCTCACTCAGATTTTTTTTTTTTTCTATGTTTATTGACCATTTGGAGATCCTCTTTGGTGAAGTGCCAATTCAAGTCTTCTATTGGGATATCTTTTTTTTTTTTTTTAATAGAGGAGGAAGGAACATTTCCCACTTCATTTTAATTAATTAATTTATTTATTTATTTTTGGCTGTGTTGGGTCCTCGCTTCTGTGCGAGGGCTTTCTCCAGCTGCAGCAAGCGGGGGCCACTCTTCATCGCGGTGCACGGGCCTCTCACCATCGCGGCCTCTCCAGTTGCGGAGCACAGGCTCCAGACGCGCAGGCTCAGTAGTTGTGGCTCACGGGCCCAGTCGCTCCGCGGCATGTGGGATCCTCCCAGACCAGGGCTCGAACCCGTGTCCCCTGCACTGGCAGGCAGACTCCCAACCACTGCACCACCAGGGAAGCCCTCTCACTCAGATTTGATGGAGAAATCAAAAGCTTTACAGACAAGCAAAAGCTAAGAGAATTCAGCACCACCAAACCAGCTCTACAGCAAATGCTAAAGGAACTTCTCTAAGTGGGAAACACAAAAGAAGAAAACGACCTACAAAAACAAACCCAAAACAATAAAGAAAATGGCCATAGGAACATACATATCGATAATTACCTTAAACATGAATGGATTAAATGCTCCAACCAAAAGACATAGGCTTGCTGAATGGATACAAAAACAAGACCTGTATATACGCTGTCTACAAGAGACCAACTTCAGGCCTAGGGGCACATACAGACTGAAAGTGAGGGGAAGGTAAAAGATACTCCATGCAAATGGAAATCAGAAAGCTGGAGTAGCAATACTCATATCAGTAAAAATAGAGTTTAAAATGAAGGATGTTACAAGAGACAAGGAAGGACACTACACAGTGATCAAGGGATCAATCCAAGAAGAAAATATAACGATTGTAAATATATATGCACCCAACATAGGAGCACCTCAATACATAAGGCAACTGCTAACAGCTATAAAACAGGAAATCGACAGTAACACAGTAATAGTGGGGAACTTTAACACCTCATTTACACCAATGGACAGATCATCCAAAATGAAAACAAATAAGGAAACAGAAGCTTTAAATGACACAACAGACCAGATAGATTTAATTGATATTTATAGGACATTCCATCCAAAAACAGCAGATTACACTTTCTTCTCAAGTGTGCACAGAACATTCTTCAGGATAGATCACATCTTGGGTCACAAATCAAGCCTCAGTAAATTTAAGAAAATTGAAATCATATCAAGCATCTTTTCTGACCACAACACTATGAGATTAGAAATCAATTACAGGGAAAAAAATGTAAAAAAACACAAACACATGGAGGCTAAACAATACGTTACTAAATAACCAAGAGATCACTGAAGGAATCATAGAGGAAATCAAAAAATACCTAGAGACAAATGACAATGACAACACAATGATCCAAAACCTATGGGATGCAGCAAAAGCAGTTCTAAGAGGGAAGTTTATAGCTATACAAGACTACCTCAAGAAACAAGAAAAATCTCAAATAAACAATCTAACCTTACACCTAAAGGAACTAGAGAAAGAAGAACAAACAAAACCCAAAGTTAGCAGAAGGAAAGAAATCATAAAGATCAGAGCAGAAATAAATGAAATAGAAACGAAGAAAACAATAGCAAAGATCAAAAAAACTAAAAGCTGGTTCTTTGAGAAGATAAACAAAATTGATAAACCATTAGCCAGACTCATCAAGAAAAAGAGGGAGAGGATTCAAATCAGTAAAATTAGAAATGAAAAAGGAGAAGTTACAACAGACACTGCAGAAATACAAAGCATCCTAAGAGACTACTACAAGCAACTCTATGCCAATAAAATGGACAAACTGGAAGATATGGAGAAATTCTTAGAAAGGTATAACCTTCCAAGACTGAACCAGGAAGAGACAGAAAATATGAACAGACCAATCACAAGTAATGAAACTGAAACTGTGATTAAAAATCTTCCAACAAACAAAAGTTCAGGATCAGATGGCTTCACAGGTGAATTCTATCAAACATTTAGAGAAGAGCCAACACCCATCCTTCTCAAACTCTTCCAAAAAATTGCAGAGGAAGGAACACTCCCAAACTCCTCTATGAGGCCACCATCACCCTGATATCAAAACCAGACAAAGACACTACAAAAAAAAGAAAATTACAGACCAATATCACTGATGAATATAGATGTAAAAATCCTCAACAAAATACTAGCAAACAGAATCCAACAACAAATTAAAAGGACCATACACCATGATCAAGTGGGATTTCTCCCAGGGATGTAAGGATTCTTCAATATATGCAAATCAATCAATGTGATACACCATATTAACAAATTGAAGAATAAAAACCATATGATCACCTCAATAGATGCACAAAAAACTTTTGACAAAATTCAACACCCATTTATGATAAAAACTCTCCAGAAAGTGGGCATAGAGGGAACCTACCGCAACATAATAAAGGCCATATACGACAAACCCACAGCAAACATCATTCTCAATGGTGAAAAACTGAAAACATTTCATCTAAGATCAGGAACAAGACAAGGATGTCCACTCTCACCACTATTGTTCAACATAGTTTTGGAAGTCCTAGCCACGGCAATCAGAGAAGAAAAAGAAATAAAAGGAATCCAAATTGGAAAAGAAGAAGTAAAACTGTCACTGTTTGCAGATGACATGATACTATATATAGATCATCCTAAAGATGCCACCAGAAAACTACTAGAGCTAATCAATGAATTTGGTAGAGTTGCAGGATACAAAATTAATGCACAGAAATCTCTTGCATTCCTATACACTAATGACGAAAAATCTGAAGGAGAAATTAAGGAAACACTCTCATTTAGCACTGCAACAAACAGAATAAAATACTAGGAATAAACCTACCTAGGGAGACAAAAGACCTGTATGCAGAAAACTATAAGATACTGAAGAAGCAAATTAAAGATGATACCAACAGATGGAGAGACATACCATGTTCTTATATTGGAAGAATCAATTATGTGAAAATAACTATACTACCCAAAGCAATCTACAGATTCAATGCAATCCCTATCAAATTACCAATGGCATTTTTTACAGAACTAGAACAAAAAATCTTAAAATTTGTATGGAGATACAAAAGACCCAGAATAGCCAAAGCAGTCTTGAGGGGAAAAAACGGAGCTGGAAGAATCAGACTCCCTGACGTCAGACTATACTACAAAGCTACAGTAGTCAGGACAATATGGTACTGGCACAAAAACAGAAACATGGATCAATGGAACAGGATAGAAAGCCCAGAGGTAAACACATGCACCTATGGTCAACTACTCTATGACAAAGGAGGCAAGGATACATAATGCAGAAAAGACAGTCTCTTCAATAAGTGGTGCTGGGAAAACGGGACAGCTACATGTAAAAGAATGAAATTAGAACACTCCCTAACACCATACACAAAAATAAACTCAAAATGGATTAAAGACCTAAATGTAAGACCGGACACTATAAAACTCTTAGAGGAAAACATAGGAAGAACACTCTCTGACATAAATCACAGCAAGATCTTTTTTGACCCACCTCCTAGAGTAATGGAAATAAAAACAAAAATAAACAAATGGGACCTAATGAAACTTCAAAGCTTTTGCACAGCAAAGGAAACCATAAACAAGACGAAAAGACAACCCTCAGAATGGGAGAAAATATTTGCAAATGAATCAATGGACAAAGGATTAATCTCCAAAATATATAAACACCTCATGCAGCTCAATATTAAAAAAACAACAACCCAATCCAAAAATAGGCAGAAGACCTAAACAGACATTTCTCCAAAGAAGACATACAGATGGCCAAGGAGCACATGAAAAGCTGCTCAACATCACTAATTATTAGAGAAATGCAAATCAAAACTACAGTGAGGTATCACCTCACACCAGTTAGAATGGGCATCGTCAGAAAATCTACAAACAACAAATGCTGGGGAGGGTGTGAAGAAAAGGGAGCCCTCTTGCACTGTTGGTGGGAATGTAAATTGATACAGCCACTATGGAGAACAGTATGGAGGTTCCTTAAAAAACTAAAAATAGAATTACCATATGATCCAGCAATCCCAGTACTGGGCATATACCCAGAGAAAACCATAATTCAAAAAGACACATGCACCCCAATGTTCATTGCAGCACTATTTACAATATCCAGGTCATGGAGGCAATCTAAATGCCCATCGACAGACGAATGGATAACGAAGATGTGGTACATATATACAATGGAATATTACCCAGTCATAAAAAGGAACGAAATTGGGTCATTTGTTGAGACGTGGATGGATCTAGAGACTGTCATACAGAGTGAAGTAAGTCAGAAAGAGAAAAACAAATATCGTATATTAACGCATGTATGTGGAACCTAGAAAAATGGTACAGAGGAACCGGTTTGCAGGGCAGAAGTTGAGACACAGATGAAGAGAACAAACGTATGGACACCAAGGGGGAAAAGCCATGGGGGGGTGCTGGTGGTGGTGTGATGAATTGGGCGATTGGGATTGACATGTATACACTGATGTGTATAGAATTGATGACTAATTAGACCCTGCTGTATAAAAAAATAAATAAAATAAATATCATCTAAATCAGATATGGGTGATACTTGAGGATTCATTCTGAGGCAAAATTCTCTCCAGCTGTGAACCTGTGAATCCAGACAAGTTACACACTTCCAAAAATACAATTGTGGGGCAGGCACAGGATAGACAGCCCCTTTCCAAAAGGGGGAAATAAGAAAGAAGAAAGGAGTGATGGGTCCTAAGCAAGTCCAAAACTCATTAAGGCAAATTCCACCAGATCTTCAGGCTCAGGAATAATCCTCTGTGGTTGGATGGTCTCCCTCCCAGACCCACGGGGGCAGTGGTTGGGTTCCACAGCTCTGCTGGGTGGTGGTTGCACCCCCGAGGCTCTGGGTACCCCTGTCCCCAGCGCTTCACACAGATGTCCTCTGGCTTGTAGAAACCTAGGCGGCAGCCCTGATGATCTCTGAATTGCTTTCAGCGTCCTTTTTCCCTTTTCTTGAAGAACACTGCAGGTTTGTAGACCAATGGCTCTGTATTCCAGTTGTGTAGGATATAAGAAGTCTGACAGTCTTCTTTCATCTTATCTCACTTTTTCTGTCCAGTTAGTTTAAACTGGTATAACCCCGACTCTATTCCTGGCTTCTGTTGAAATGGCTGACTAAGACCTTGATTCACACCCATGGGTTCTCTATCAAATGATTGTTCAGCTACACCGTAGTGGCCCCTTCAGAACAAGCTTTCAATTCTTTGTATTATGGGTAGGCTGAGCATTTTCCAAATCTTCAAGTTCTGATTGCTTTCTGCCTAACAATTCCTTACTCAATTTATCACTCTCTTTTAGCATTTTTCTCTAAGCACTGGAAGGAACCAAGATGATACTTCAACACTTTGCTTAGAAGTCTCCTTAGTTAAATATCCAATTTCATCATTCAGAAGTTCTACCTTCCACAAAACACGAGAACACAGTTCAGCCAAGCTTCCTGCCACTCCATAACAAGGATCACCTTTCCTCCAGTTTCCACTAACATGTTCCTCCTTGCCATGTGAGACCTCACTCCAATCGATGTTAACATTCATATTTCTAGCATATTCCACGGATGCAACTCAGAACTCCTCCAGCCTCCACCCAATACCCAGTCCCAAAGCCGTTTCCACATGTTTAGATATTTGTTATAGCTGCACCCTGTCTCTTGATACCAAAATCTCTCCTGGGTTGCTACAACAGAACACCATAGATTGGGTGGCTTAACAACAGACATTTATGTCTCACAGTTCTGCAGGCCAGGAAGTCCAAGATCAAAGGGCCAGCGATTGGGTTCTTGGTGAGGACCCTCCTCTTGGCCCCCAGTCTTCCAGACAGTTGCCTTCTTGCTGTGTCCTCACAATACAGAGAGAACTCTGGTGTCTCTTCTTCTTCCTATAAGGGCACTAATCCCATCAGGAGAGCTCTACCCTCATGACCCCATCTAACCTCAATATCTCCCCAAAGCCTCATCTCCAAATACCATCACATTGGGATTAGGTCTTCAACATATGGGATTTTCAGGGGTAATTCAATCCATAGCACTCACCATAATATGACATTAATATAATCATATTCCTAGGATGAAATTAGGAATTGATAAGAAACCCTGATTTGACTATATCCATCTGAAGAGTTTCTACCAACTGGTGAAATGGGGCTCAAAATTAAAAGAATAAAGACACTTATAAACTTATATAGCATAAGCTTGCATAGACACAGACACACACACACATAGATTTTTAGAAAATGAAATCAATCTTCATACTTAGTTTGGCAAAGTACCTTTTTATCCACTCCACAATAGAGCATAGGTGTCTTTTCAAGTTAGTGTGTATATATCTATACACACGTGTGTGTGTGCACACAACTCACACACTCTTGTTTATATACATATATACACAATGTATCTTATATAATATACTTTTAAGATAATAACTGAATAGTATTATTACATAGCATGAATCCCCTTCTGATGGACATTTAGTTTGCTCCTAATGTGCACTGAGCACTTACACTTGCAGTCACTTACGTAACTATTTCCACAGGACACATCCGGAGAACTGAGATGCTGAGCCACAGCTCATCCACATGAGCAATTCCGAGAGGTACCGACCAAGGACTTGCTCATTAAATTAAAAAAATTCTTTCCGTCATAAAAAATGCACGTGCAGTATAACAACTGGGAGAAACGGAACTACAGAAAAATAAAGAACACTAGGAAAAGGAAAAAACAAAAACCATCCATAATCCACACACCCAGAGGTATTTTTGTTTCTTTCTTTCCTGGCCTTTTTTTCTTGTACAAACACAGTCACAATTCAGATCATACTGTATTGTTCGGTTTTGCTATTTTTTATGTATCATCATGTCATAAGCATTCTCCTATGTCATTAAATATTTGGAAGAATTTTTTAAACTGTGAAGAACTGTGAAGATATGAGCTACTTTTTAAACACTTTTATTTAGATCTCATTTATATACTATAAGGTTTGTAATTTTTAAATTAGAATTCATAAATTCAACAATTTTAAATAAATCTACAGAATATTACACCCATCAGTCAATCCAGTTTTAGAACATGTCCATCAATGCTGTATTACAAATGGAGAGATAGTTTAGGACAGATATCCTATATTACTTTAAAAAAAAAACAAACTATATATATATATATATATATACACACACACACACACATATATATATATATATATACACACATACATATATATCTCAACACTCAGATTTTATACTAAATGGAGAGACTATTTCTAAAGCATTGTCTTCTCTGACAAGTTGCATCTTTGCCCCTTTATTTTTCCTCTGCAATGCTGTTTTTCATATGGATGTTCTTGAATATTTTCTTTTCCCTTCCTCTCTCCCTTGAGCAGGCTATGTTCATTTATGATGCCCTGCTGCCTTGTTTCCTTGTGGTACCATCAGAACTGCTGCTTTCTATGTGCCGTGAGCCCTTGGGAATCGGAGAAGCAGCATGAAACAGATGTGATACTTGTCAGTTTTATTCCTGCTGCCCCTGAGAAGGAAGTCCTTTGTTCAAGAACAGAGCAGGCATGACCACCCACTGATGGCATTAACCGTAGGAAAGAACAAGTGAAACAGCCCTGGCTTTCCTTGAAAATCTCTCTTCCCTAGCAGAGGGACAGCATTAGCTTCACTCTGTTGCTTCTGCTGGTATTACTAGGAAATCATCGATTGAAGGAGAAGCAGCAATGGAAGTGAACTCCAGGGAATAACCGAAGTTTTGAAATTATTAAATGGCTGAATCACCTTCACAGGGTATCCATTCTCAATGTTAATAAAGAAGAAATTTGAGACAGAGTTGTGGAATATGTATTATTATTCCAATTATCCTTTCTATTTTCCAGTTTTTTATCTTTTCTTTTTTAGTTTTTAATGAATAGAAGTGTGTGAGTGTATGCAATTGTGGGTGTTTGCATTAAGATACTTTTGAAATTTTAATTCTAATAACTTATTCCTGTGCACTGCAATGTTGCCAGGGTGAAGGTGTGTGTGTGTGTGTGTTTGTGTGTGTGTGTGTGTGTGTGTAGTGTAGGGACAGTTTCTCTTGATAGAATGTATGAGGATTCCTAATTCTCCATTTCGCAAATTAAATTTCACTGAAAGCATGTGCTTTCAAGTAATTCTGAACGAAATCAACCTTAAAGTGACCAGTGTGGAGTGAAAAAAAAATTTATGAAATGAATACAGCAGAGCTGGGGCAGTAAAAAAAATCAATAGAAAATCTTAAAGTTTTATTATAGGCTTCTTGCATATGGTACACATTTTTCTTTTCATTTCAGGCTATCATGTTGCCAGTTTCTGGCTTTGCTATTACAAAGTAATCCTAGAAAGGCAGGTAAATCTGTTCAAGAGACAAGTTTGAATTCTAAACAGAACAAAGGATCTTTTGATTAGTGGTTGCTATTTTATTGTAATTAAACAAAAGTAGCGAGATCTGAGCGAGGACCAAAGAACAAGGAACTCCTCATTTCTATGGCAACAAGGAAAATTACTCCTTTCAGAGGTTTTAGGGAACTCTTTGCATTACACCACTTTTGACAAATTTAATTCAAATAACTCATTCCTGTGTACTGTATTATTCTCAGGATTAATAAATATATATAAATATAAACTGCTTTTATGATATTATTTAATGTAAGCACCACAAAATCTTTTTGCTGGATTGACATAAAGAGCGGTGATTTTCCAAACACAAAGCTAAGATATGAAGAAAAAGAGAGAGAAGAGAAAGAAAGAGAATAGAGTAGAAAATGCTGAGAATAATGTTAAATAAAGAAAAATCTAACCTGATTGGAGACTCAGTGGTCACAGCTGACACCCTGGAAAATTATGATGCCAGCTGAATTGCATTAAGTTCAAAGCCTCATTGATTATGCCTTAAATAACCATAAGGGTGGATCAACATTGGACATGTGGATTATTCTTATTATAATTTTGCATATGATACTTTTCTCTAGCGAAACTATCAATTTTACCCTCCTTAGAATTATAACATCTCAAATAAGGAAACATTAGGCTTTAAAACTTCCCTGGAAGAAGCATAAACACTGATTTATATCTAATAACAAATCAGGGCAAGGGGTCTGACGGCTCACGCTACAGAAATACAGAATTTTTGTTTACATTAGGAGAAATACTTTAATGTGCGCCAATTTGCACCGTATTACAATTGGATTAAAACCGTTGCTTATTCGTTTTGTTTGCACCGATGAGATTAATATCAACAGTCTTTACTGAAGAACTAACAAGGCTACAGCGGCTTTTTATGCATTTACATTCCCAATCTACTTCCTCTTTCTCAACTGATGTACAGTATCTTTCAAGAAACAACATCTTTCAGCTTTGCCATTTTGATCACTTGCATCTCGAGAGCCTGCTGGCAAAGCAGCGGCATGTCAGAAATGGGTGAGGCACATGAAGATATACAAGTGTGAATTTCATGAAGCACGATGCTCCTTCCATGCCACGTGTTTTTGGCCACTAAAACACTGTAAGTGCTTAGCTTCAACACCCCGTGTTGTGCATCTCATCCCAGTAGCAATTACAGCTAGGGTCCAGCTGTAAAAACCTGACGGAGATGCCGTGCGGATTCCACGAAGCAAAAGCACAATTCACTAGCAGTGCTTCCCTTGCTTTCTGAAGCTTTTGCGCTACAGGCGGGACTGACAGGGCAGGTCATTCCTATTCCTCCCTCTTCTCCACTCCAACGAGGGCAAACTACTGAAAAGTAACCCAGAAACTCAGGACCACCTCAGATGCCATTTACATCCTTCCTTAATACGTTAAAGGGAAATCAGATTGTAGCCACAGATGAAAGCACGGCGAGGTAAAGAGGCAACACGCTTACCAAGCCCGTCTGCAAGTTCTCTCTTTCTAGTTACTCTGAAGAAATGGAATCAATCCGATCAGACTAGCAGTAAACTTGGATTGCAAGTCAGCAACGGGCAGGTAACTCTACTGGAAACGCTGATAGTTATACATATTTATCCAGAAAGAAATGAGTACAATTCTGTATGAATGGTACAGACACCTAGGTAAAAGGGTTTCTGATGCCCATGGAGCCTTTTTATGCCCAAACACACCTGAGGGACACCATCAATTCAGAAGTTTCTCTGCCTCTCCGCTGGTGTGCTGACACCGCAGTAGTTGGAGGCTGGTGGGGAAGAGAGGTGAGTGCAGGGCCGGGAAGAGAGTGCGTTTGCATCTGTCTGTCCCGGGTGTGACGGGAGACTGCAGTTCGAACTCCAAGTCCCATGATTTTGCGCCCTGTGGTTTCTCTTTGAGCATGGCTGGGTGGAGACTATATGGAGATTAAACAGAGCAGGGGGCAAATCCATCAAGAAGGAAGACTGTTAACACGTGGATTAATAAATTAAACCCCTTGCTTGGGGTTCTTTGTAAATAATAGCTCATTTGTTGGCTTAAATAAGAAGCTAGTCCTTTATTAAAAGAAATGAATATCTGAAAACATTGATTAAGAGCTGAGCCCTGGCTTATTTAACAAAAATGTGAAAAATAGACACAAATGCAGAAATTCAAATACAGATTATAGTTTACTCATAGACAATAACTTTAATGAAGCGCAGGGTGCCGAGTTCACAAAACAAGTGATCAGAGTTGGCAGGTGAACAGTAAAAAGAGTCCCTGTTAATAAATGTGCTAATCAGTTTGTACAGTTTTGATAACATCCTTTTGAAATGTGCAGTAGGGCCTGACTAATATAAAGAATCGATTTATACACAGATAATGAGAGAGAACGTTGAGTGGAAATGAGAAAAGTCATTTCATTTTACATTTTATGTGAGTTGTTATAATTTTAAGGTTCTCCCCCCAAAACCCACCAAAAAAACAGATAGAGACCTAGGAATCTTAGAGAAAGGAGGTAGCGTCTGGTAACCATATCTAACAACTCATTCTTAGCATATATTAGATGTGTGATAAAACTTGGCTGTAGGAATGAATGAATCATTGATTCATCCAGGCAGCTTCAGCCCTCTTGCCTTTCCTTGCCTACTGCTAGTGACTGTGATGAAGTGAAGAAACACAGCGGGCATGCGATTTTACCCGGCTCAGCACGCGTCAGGATCGCTAAACGTTTCTGTCCGTCGCCCCGTTTCTCTGCCTGTGTGATAACACGGGGCTGGAGTGGTCACCACTTCATCCTACGAGTGGCTCAGCCTCACTTCAGTGTTTGCCTGGGATGTAATGTGCACGTTTATGATGCTCCAAGTTAACTCGATGCAGTGCTGGCGGCAGTACAGTGGGAAGGGAAAAGAGATATTTGTAAACGGAGGCCCTTAAACCTCAATACTTGAGTAAGTAAAAACTTCTAAAGATAAGTTGTCATTCTCTAAATAGAAAGTGATTCTTTGGAAAAGAAAAACTTTCCTTTTTAAACAGGACAATTCATGCTTATGAATTCTAATGACCGAATGATTTCACTAATTACTTTGTTGCATTCAACTTGGAATAGTTTGCATAGTTGAGTTTGTAACGCAATAAACTATGCCTGAATGGTCTGTTTACTCCACTGCAAGTTACAAGGAAAACTCTTTTTTCCTTAAAGGATTTGTCTCTTTGAAATGCACAAAATGGCAAAAAGCCAAGGGCAGCTGGTGCTTAAGCAACCAAGACTGAGCAGTGCCTGTGTGCATTTCAATCCCAGCGGACTGACGTAAATGTTATTGGAGCTTTTGTGCTGTAAAATTGCTGCTTTCATGCCCACTGCATGCGACAATAGGAATCCTTGGTCTACCAGGAAGGAGGGAGGTTGTTCTGCCATCTAGCCAGATTTCTACATTCCTAAGAAGAGGGGCAATGACACTCAAGTTGGCAGTGCAACTGGCTGGAGAAAGAGACTAAACAGAAAAAAACCAATATTACTATTATTTTTTGAATTAAGCACTGGGACCTGGAAAGTTATTCTTTCAGAACAACTCTTTAGCATTTGTAAAAAAAAAAAATAATTAATTTGGGAGAGTACTGGGTTTATGAATTACATTTTAAAATTTAATTTTCAGAAAATTATAAAAATATTATACTTTAAGTGTCAAAAAATCAAGATCAATAAATACATTATTGAATTTTGAAGGGTAACAATTTAAAATTCATATAATGCATGTAAGTTAATATCTACATTTGTGGTTTTTTTGAGATACTGAACTTTCCTTGACATGCTATTTACTTGTATGGCTGTTTAGTTTATATTAATATTTTATTTATTAGGATGTTCATTCAAGGCTCATTTATTGAGCACGTAATATGAATCAGCCATGGAATTTCATTTCTAATGTTGCACTTCTAAATGCATTTTAAGCCCCAAATCTATGTTTAAGCTCTAAGCCATACAGATAATTTTTTTCTTACAATTATTGAAAATACTTTTTAAAAAGTTTCTATTGGTACTACCAAGAAACTAATATTTTTTTCAGAATTATCCTAACATAATGTCTACCATAAAAGCATGACATTTTAAATAAGACAAACAGCATTACAGTTAATGGGGGGAACGAGTCAAACAATATTTCTTGATTCAAAAAACAACTTTACGGGCTTCCCTGGTGGCGCAGTGGTTGAGAATCTGCCTGCCAATGCAGGGGACACGGGTTCGAGCCCTGGTCTGGGAAGATCCCACATGCCGCGGAGCAACTAGGCCCGTGAGCCACAACTACTGAGCCTGCGCGTCTGGAGCCCGTGCTCTGCAACAAGAGAGGCCCACGCACCTTGATGAAGAGTAGCCCCCGCTTGCCGCAACTAGAGAAAGCCCTCACACAGAAACGAAGACCCAACACGGCCAAAAAATAAATAAATAAATAAATAAATAAATAAATAAAGGAATTCCCTAAAAAAACAACAAAAAAAAACACTTTACGATAGGTTGTCAGTGATTACAACACACAGTTAAATTTATACCTGATATCAAAAAAGAATTGCAGTAAACAAAAAAAGAATTGTAGTGAATAATACACAATGATTTGGCATCCCCTGCCTCATTTAGTCATAGGCTAATTCTATTAGAATGGTTGGTTACGTTACTCACACCCTTACTTTGCATTAACCATACATTTTCAGCATGTACTCACACGGCCATTAACGTGAAATAAGTAAGTAACCACATTCACTGCCTTTTTTTTGGAAGACTTGGGATATTACGGCATCCATCGTACACGTGAGGCATAAAAAATAGACTGCAGTAGTTCTGCCTCCCTATTCTCTCTTTTCCTTAATCTTTTTAAGCTGTTCACTGCTTTGGCTTCAGAAAGGGTGAAGAAAAAGAGAAACATAAATCATGAAAGAAGAAAAAGGAAGCTTAAAAGGAAAAGCAGAGAAGTGGAAATAGAATTCAAGCTGCAAAAAGACAAAATCAGACCCCGTTCCATGTCTCCCAAGTACTCATGATAGGATGAAGTGAGCTTTGTTTCAGAATTCTTTTGATTACTTTTTCTCCATGCCTTTTAGATAGATCTGCATTTTAACTTCCAATTAATAATCCTATGACCCTGGGGGCAAGTTATTTAACCTCTCCATGCCACAGATTTTTCATCTGTAAAACAGGGTTAATGATACCAACTCCTCAGGGCTATGAACATTAAATTAAATATCACACACACACACACACACACACAAACACACACACACACACACATTACCTGGCATACTAGCTTCCTCATAGTAGGTACCCAATAAATGTTAAAAACATCTATATATACACATACACACACACATAAAATAGCAAGTGTTCCATTTCTCAAATCAATAATTTTTTTTTAATAATCTTGTTTGAAAGAGTCAAGAAACATGTTTACAAGTTAGATTAAGAATTAAGCTGGTCTTCCTAATTACCCTTCGAATAATGGAGGTTTCTGAATTATATTTTTCCTGCGTGTGATTTTTTAACTGCACATTTCAGAATAGCATAAATAAAAAACATGAATGGGTAGCAAGAGTAGTATAGATATGCATTTAACTTCAACTATCTGTGTAAAGCTATCTGGACCCAAGTTTGTGGATCCTAACCTAGTTGATATTTGGAGACAGTTTTGTCCTTTAGTTTAAGTGTTGCTTTTTAAAATTCTGAGTAGACATCACATCTACTATAAAATCAAGCTCTTTCCAGATTCTTTTGGATCTCACATTTTCTTATTACAGGTTAATGGGACTATGTCTTTGGATATTATCATGTCTGCAGTATGTTACACTTTATGCAGGTTGGCCCATCCTGGGAGACAGTCTCCTTGCGTAAGGAATTATTTGTCACTCCAAACCTCTTGATCTGTGAATAGGCTGAAATGATTCTTCGAGAAAGATATGCAGTTAATGATAAACGTGTAGGCGACACGTTTCTCTGAAAGCAGAGAAACCCACATTCAAAGTGAACATAATTGGTCTTGTCTCAATCACTAAGAAAAAAAAGGTAGAAAACTATAATTCTTGGAAGAAATATGAATAACAAGGATAAGGTAGTTCAACTGATTGTCCAACCACACCATAAAAATGGTCAGTGGTTAGATGTGATGAGTACAGTAATTACCTTTTGCCAAAAGTTGGAATACTTAAGTGAGCAAAGATAAATTCTTTGTATGTTAGAAGAATAGTACAAATGGCTTTGGCATTGCAACTAAGGAATAAAAACACAAAAGAGATTAATCAAATCGGAGATCAAGCAATTAAAAAAAATTGGCTAGTCATCAGAAAACCTTTGTTACGTTTAAAATGTTTCCCTGCTCACCCAAAGCATGAGGAAAAAAATGAATAGCTTTTGACCTAAGGGATATTCACCTTCCCAGGCTAATTTTTTTTGTCAGGTACCACAGAGGTACATATACTAGTGCCTAAGGTTGGCCAAAAGTAACATGATACAGATGGTTTTTATGAAGACAAAACTGAGACACCTTCCTAATCTATTACTGAATATTAGACTTCAGGGGCTGTAAGGTAAGGGAGTAGACATAAAGCTGTTCGTTTGGCAAAGAGGAAAGATTGAGTTAAGGGGTCTTGCGCTTTGAGGAAATTTGGCACCTGAAGTGAAAGGGTTTAAAAATCAGAGGCTCTGAAACAAGTTGAATCACAAAACAGATGGACTCTTAACTCTCCATTTTCTTTGAAGGTTGGGATCCTAACCCAGGTTATCAAGCTGCTGTAATTTGAAAAAGTGCTGTAAAAGCCAACAGCACGAATGCCTTTTGATTCTAAATGAGAGTCTTTAACCCTTCAGTCTACCTCTTCCTAAGCTGTAAGCAACTGAGTAAAGGAATGACAGACTATTTAAAAATAAAGTGTCATCATTAAAAGGATCAGCATCTTACCCTTAGGTTTATTCACAGTAAAACAGTTTCAATTTTCTAAATGATTTGTTAAGATTATAAAAATGAATTAGGATGTACTTCTTATAAAGGGCTGCCCTTGCCGTGAACCTTTGTTTTTTACTGATTGAATGTCACGTACCTCCTGGGACCAGGTGCTGGCTTTCACTGTGGTCAAGCTCTACAATTTTCTGAAAGACTACGGAGAATGTTGAAGCTTCTGTAGTTGATCCCTAAATTCAATCAAGATTCAACTTGGGGAAACAAAATATATTTTATACAATTTTTAAATATCTTTTAAGTTTGTCTGGAGTACATTCATTAATAGGATCCATATTAAAATAACTCACTTGGTCTTAAACCTTCAAGTCTAACCTAAATATCTCATTCTATAGTTTAATCTACTTTTTCTTTTTCCCATCTTTGGCCAAAACTAGGACCAGATGGTCACCATCCATTACATCTTCAAAAACGATTAATACATCTCCCTTTAGCTTTCTTTCCTCTCTACTAAATAATTCAATTCTTCTTGAGTTTTTTTCACAAGAGTCTCATTTTCTACGCTTCTAATTAGCTTGGTGGCTCTCAGAACACTCTTCAAGTTTCAGAACGGTGCAGCAAAACTGAATTCTGGTAAAGGTCCAACCAATGCACAATAAAATGGTTTAAATATCACATAGCTAGACTGAGAGATCCCTGGGAGCAGGAACCAAGTCTTGTACATCTTTGTAGTACCTGAAACATACCAGGTATTCAATAAATGATGAATTAATGGGTCGGCAATCATCAGAGCTCAAAATGTCACCCACTACTGGAAAGCAAATCCAGAGTTTTTTTGTTGTTGTTATTTTTAAGCGATGGTGGGGAAAGGAAAAATGCTAACACCGGAAAAATTTCTGCCAAGGCCTAAGCTAATGAACAGTCTTGTCACTCCCAAATGTCACATACCATTAAACTTTAAACACAGTAAAAGATGCAACCTTAGAATACTTCCGCACAATTATCAAATTTTACTAGTCTGCATAATGAACAGGGGGTCACATTAAGTCAGTTACGAGAGTGATGATATTTTGAATGAGTCTTATTAAATTATGTTTATATTAATTTATCCTTGTAGTATGAATATTATTTACCTCCCTTAGTACACTCTATAATAGATGCAATGCACTCTATCGGTAGCATTTCTAATCACCAGAGTTTGAAAAGTTATTTCTTCATGAAAACTCACTTGAGTTTGTATTTGTACAGTTCACAGAGCTATCCTGCAACCCTTGCTCTTACATTTTCATAAAAATGATTATTTGCATGAACAGAATATTGTCAGAGTCAGAGAAGTTAGCTTGAGAGCTCTGTTTAAAAGAAGGGGTAGTTTATCATCTTTGTCTTACTGAGGGGGGAGGGAGGTACAATTATATATGAAGATTTTTTTAACAGAAACTCCTTAAATCAATTCCCAACTGGCTTACTCTCTGAAATATTGCTCAATCCCTGTAATAAATGCTGAAATAAACATCTTCCATTCCCAGTCCTCAGGACATGTTTTCATTCAACGAACACTTACTCAGTAACTACTCTATGTTAAGCCCTGTATTAGGTATTGGGGTTACAAAATAGACGCCTTTTATCTTAACCTCAAATAGTTTACGTGACGAGAGGGAGGATTTATAGAAATAGAAGAGCCTCCATCTACCCTAGTGTTAGGGGTATTAATAACCTGCCTCCGGTGATGCAAACCCAGGGAATCTGAAATAAACATTTTAAGCAAGCTTCAGAGGTTAACAAAGCCAGAATAAGGTTTCACAGAGCAAAATCAAGAGCAAATCTGCCAGATGTTGAAATTATTAACATCTGCAAGAGATGTTATCACCTGAGAGAAAAGACGCAGTTTAATTAGAGCAGGAGAGAATAAGAAACTCAGAATTATTTCCGTGACTATGACCCCAGTGTTTAGTTTAGTAAATAGAAGCTACTGTTTATCAATATATGATGTTACTCTGCGGATCAGCCCTCCACAAACAGGCCTGTAAGTACAGCTACTTTTCATTTATCTGTGGATCAACGTATACTCAAGTTATCAAACTCTGTACTTAAATTTATAAACCCATTTACATACATACATACATGTGGCCACTGGAGCTATTTTAGCAATTCCTATTTTCTGCTATAAATCCCATGTTAACGCTGACTTCTTTTAAAATTAAAATCTCTAAATAATTTTATGGTCATCTTGGATAATTTTTAAAAGTTACTCTCTGTAAAATAGTAAGTGTTGGGTCTCAGTAGAATTTTTATAAGTCCTTTAACTACTTTCATATACAAGTAAGATTTCAATACATAATTATAACCCCAAAGAAGGATTCCCACTTTGACTTCCCAGTACATCTAAAAAAACAAACTGCAATTCCTAAATGAACCCCAAACTTCTTATTTTCTTTGCCTAGGTAGATTTCACTCTAGTCGGACTAAATTAAAAGGAGGAGAAAAGTATATTTTTAATTAGACTGCAAAGCTGCTTCTTTTCCAACCTTCATTCTATCTGTTCTTAACGTCCTAAGGCTTTCAGCTATACTTGACAGATTACACGTATCCTACGTTTCTTTATACTATCTGAAAGGCTAATTCTCCTCAAGAAGAATGCATGATATTCTAAAAGGAAAATACTTCTTAAAGGATCTCAAAGGCGAAAAGGAAGCAAAGAAAATACTTCCAGAGCAGGGCCCTCTGTGAAAAGTGCTGAGCTCTGGAAGCGTGACTCAAGCAATGATGGAGTTGCTTCTGTGCTTCCGAGACGCTGACAGCCCTAACATTTGCCTTCCAGTTCCCTGCAAGAGCTCACCTAACACGCACCCCTAACCCGAAAAACACCAGACGCGAAGCACTGAGAGGGTGCTGAGATCCCACAAGATGAGCTGGAAAACTCAAAAACTACACATTCCTTCTTATCCCCAGGGGTTCTGATGCTATTGCACACTTCATCTTAGAATGGTAACTACTCCACCCATCTTTTACTGGAGAAGAACTAAAGGAAAAGGCTTTATTTTTAAAACACCAGTTTCCAAATCATGAATCTGCCTCTGAACAGAATTAATTCTTTGAAGTGAACTTTTTTGGTCTACAATTACTATGCTGACATTTTACCTGATTGTAACTTACACACACACACACAAGCACTGCACACTTCCACACATACGCACATACACAAACCAGAATAATACATAGTTCTGGGAGAATTAAAATTTTCCGCAATGTCACTTGGACAACATTAGAATTATATCTGGGACAGACTTCTTAAATTTCTATCTTACCTTACCTACTCTCCTGCTCATTTAGGTAACTTATCGCTGGGTTGCAATGTAAAGAGAAAAAAAAAATCACATCATCTCTGTTTTTCATTTTGTAAAAGCAGATGACGGGTCCTTTAGAAAATATCATGAAGCAATGATGAAAATCGGAGTCTAGTTGCCATGGTGGGGACAGCAGTGGAGTGAGAAGAGGAGACAGACAGAATAAGAATAACTTAGAGTTAGAAGGATTTCAAGGAGTGCTGATGCTTCCTTTTTAAAACAAGGTTGGCAATTGACAGTGATTGCTGTGTTAGGAAAATCCAAGGCTGCCTAGGCAAGACCGCCATGATGCACGACTGGTATCTGTTATAAGCGTTAGAGGTGGGAGTGTTAACATATATGCCACACATTTTTCATCTCTGGAGTAGAACATCTAAGTCAGGTGACTAACCGAAGAGTGCCAGGATCAACAGGCCACCCACCCAGGGCCATGCAAGTGCCCTTTCCCTAGGAGAGCTGCAGAGGCCTTTCTACTCCAAAGTATTAGCAACTTGTGTTGGAGTCGTGAAGAGTCAGTGTTATCAATATAGACATTCTTCAAGTTCCTAAAACTCATGTGTCTACTGTGAATATTTTACAACTGAAAGCATCTCATATTTTCCTAAAACAAGAAGAAAATCTGGGTTTGGACTAGAGAAATTCTGAATGGTGAGTCATGGTTGGTCCCTTTTTCTATTCCAATCAGATACAGGAAGGAAACTTCTTTTTTTTTTTGACAGGAGATGGCAAACAGTTGGGTTAAAAAACCTGCTTATGTGGCTACTATAAGGCATTTATTTCTTCTCAGACCCTTAATATCTTTAATTACAAAATATTCCTAGGAAATTTGATATAAAGAGATATCAAGTAACAAGTTTAGAATAAGATTTTGGTTTCTTACATGATGTGAAAAACAGAGAACTGAGTCCAACTATCAACAAACTGTCATCTTCTTGCCATGGAGTGGAACTCCCATGGAAACTGTGCCAATCCACATTAGATAGGGGTGCTGGTGTACTCCACAGCGGCAACAAAACGGCCTGGACAGAACCAGCACTTGGCAACCACCTCTGGTTGTCATGGAGACTGGAGACTGGAGGAGGGGAATGTGCATGTTCAATAACTGATGGACCAGATAAAGAAGATGACACGGGAGGAACCAGGTGAAAAATAAAAATAAAAACAAGAACACTGAAATCAGGGCTAGGAGATTGTACCCCGGAAAGTACACAGGCTAACCACTGTATTCTGAAGGAATGTTATTCATTAACATTTAAGAGTAACAGATTCACATTCAAGTGATAACGTATAAACAGTTTATTAAACAGTTAAAAAGCACAGGAGAAAAGGTAACAATAACATAGTTTAGAAATAAATCTGCAACACTGTACTCTACTTTCTGTTAAGGGCAAACCCAAGAAAATCTAAAATTAAGAGCTCACAGCAGGTTCTGTACTGAGGAGGGAGAGGTGTCTGCAGAGCAAACACACACACCTGCCCTGTTCCTCCGCTTTCCTATAATTCTCTGTTCTGCTAAACAAATAGGCAGATGTAAGTAGCTACAGGTCAAGATCCCTGCTTGCTCATGAGAATTAATCACATAAAGTAGACCAGGGAATGGAAAAGGAGATATTTATTTTATAAAAACATGCATATTCAAGATATGGAAAATGAACACATAGGATTAATTCAGCAGGGATCATACAGATCATACTTTACAAATATAAACATGCTGCATGTCTACAAAGACTTGGAATCATATGTATTCAGATATGTATTAAGTCATATGTATTCAGATTCCAATATGAATGCCTTTTGAAGTGATCTCTCCTAACTAGAGGAAGAGGCACGTGTAGAAACTTCTCAAAAACAGGTATCTCCTGGACATTCTTTTGATTGCCCATCAGTAATGCATCCATTTTCTAGATGATCTGTGGACAAATTAAATTGCTGGTAGGCTTCCCTAGTTCTTTGTACGTTTCCAGGCCGTCTATTTCAGTTGCCTGGACAGTGTGGGTTTTTGGAGAGTAAAAACTTATTTTACTTAACTGAAGCAAAATACAAATAGGAAGGTACATGTTTGATTCACTCAAGGATTCAATAAATACTTGTAAGGCACCCACTGTGTTCCCGACATGGTTTCCGGTGTTGGGTGTACCGTAGTGAGCGAAACAGATATGGCCCCTGCTAGCAGGAGCTTTCAATTTTTCTAGAAGGAAAAACAGATTAATAAAAAGGGGAAAAAAAAACCCAATGTAATTTTTATGAAAAGAAACAAACTGGACAAAGAAACAGAGTAAAAACGGGGCCGCCCTCCACTCGGATAGGGTAGTGAGGGAAGGTTACTCCGTGGAGCTGACGTTTAGCTGAGATCAAGACAGAGGATGAGACACCACAGCAAGCAGAGGGCAGCCTTCCAGGACGGCGAAAGCGAATGCGCAACAGTGCCGGGGAGGGAGACCTGGGTAAGCTTTAAAATCAAAGGGAGGGCAGAGGGCAGGGGCAAAAGCGCAACAAGACAAGACGGGAAGGTACGCAGAGGCCAGCTCAGGCAGGGTCTGGCAGACCACGGAAGGTTCTGAACAGCATAGAACTAGGAAGTGGCTTTCGATTTCAAAAACATTCTGTGGGCTAGAAACCAAGTCAGAAGGCGATCGCAGAGGTCCAGACAGAAGGTGACAGCGAGTGGCACAGACCCGGATGGCTGGAGTGGGACTGAGGATGATTTGGTAGCTTTGAGATCTATTACAGAGATGCTAGCAGCAGTTTGTTGATGTCTCACCTATCGAAAAATATGCAGCTATTAATGAATTATTACAAATCCAAAAGGGGTGTTTCCATGCAAACCACAGCACGTCAAATAAACTGATTTTTGTTGCTGTTGTCGTCTTCACATGATTCTCTCAGCTTTATTTTAATCATATGATAGAACCACAGCTCTGTAATGGAAAAAACTGAATTGGATGGAATCTTAGATATCATCTTGGCTAAAAGCCACACCTATTTTATGAGAAGTAACCACTTTCCATTACTTTTTATTTCTTCAGAGATTGTGGAGCAAGTGTTAATCCTTGAGGGGAACTTGGTCAAAAGAAGTCTGGCGGGTTAAGTTTTCGGCATCTGCTGTCAGATGCTGATGTCCTGGGGTTCAGGGCTTCTGATCTACCCCAACTCTTGTTCAGGTAAGAAAATTGACGCCAAGAGGTGTTTAGAGATTTGCTGACATCTACCCAGAGAAGAGCCAATCATACATTAAGCAAAAGCAATCTCATCTACGCCCACAGCTTCAATTATCATTCATATATGATCACTTTAGAATTTGTATCTATAGCCCTGACATTCCCCTTGAGCTACTCAGCTATACATCTAACTGCTTAGCTGATATCTTTGCTCAGATGCTCAAACTCGGCATGTTCCAGACAAAACTCATGGCCTTCCCCCAGCCCCCATACGTCGTGCTTTCCGAGTGTACTCCGAGTCAGGAAATGCCACCGCCGCCCATCCTTCCACACAAACCATCAGTGTCGACATCATCCTGGAAACCTCCTTTCCCTCGCTCTTATGTTCAATTCTATTGATATCTTCTCATAAATACCTTCCAAACGCCACTTACTTCCTTCATCTCTACTACCACCTCCCTGCAGTCTCCAACTCGTTCTTCTACATGATAGTCAAAGTAACATACAATAATAGTCAAAAAGGTGCTAATCTGGTCACGTCCTTCTGAGCCTGAGCACTCCTTCTGCTTTCTGGCTCCGGGTGCAAGTCCTTCCACACAGCTCGCCGTCGCGTTATGTCCCCTTCGCTAGGCTGCGGCCACAATGGTCGCCTCTCAATTCCTCAGACACGTCACATCTGCCTCCCTGCTCCCCTCGCACACGCTCTCCTCCTCACCTGTAACCGCCTTCTTCCTCCCGCTCCTCCGCCCCATCTGTATCCCACCCACCCTTCAAATCTCAGCGTGGGTAAGAGCTCCTGGGTGAGCCCTCTCTCAGCGGTGCCGCTGTTTGCGCCACCGTTCCGCTGATGCGCCCTGGGAGACTGGCAGCGCCTCATGGCACGGGACCTTGTCTGGATTGGCACGGGGCCCTTGTCTGGATTGGCACGGGGCCCTTGTCTGGAGTGGCACGGGGACCTTGTCTGGAGTGGCACGGGGACCTTGTCTGGATTGGCACGGGGACCTTGTCTGGATTGGCACGGGACCTTGTCTGGAGTGGCACGGGGCCCTTGTCTGGATTGGCACGGGGCCCTTGTCTGGATTGGCACGGGGCCCTTGTCTGGATTGGCACGGGGCCCTTGTCTGGAGTGGCACGGGGACCTTGTCTGGAGTGGCACGGGGACCTTGTCTGGAGTGGCACGGGGACCTTGTCTGGAGTGGCACGGGGACCTTGTCTGGATTGGCACGGGGACCTTGTCTGGATTGGCACGGGACCTTGTCTGGATTGGCACGGGGACCTTGTCTGGAGTGGCACGGGGCCCTTGTCTGGAGTGGCACGGGGACCTTGTCTGGAGTGGCACGGGGACCTTGTCTGGATTGGCACGGGGCCCTTGTCTGGAGTGGCACGGGGCCCTTGTCTGGATTGGCACGGGGACCTTGTCTGGAGTGGCACGGGGACCTTGTCTGGAGTGGCACGGGACCTTGTCTGGATTGGCACGGGGACCTTGTCTGGATTGGCACGGGACCTTGTCTGGATTGGCACGGGGACCTTGTCTGGATTGGCACGGGGCCCTTGTCTGGAGTGGCACGGGGCCCTTGTCTGGAGTGGCACGGGGACCTTGTCTGGATTGGCACGGGGCCCTTGTCTGGAGTGGCACGGGGACCTTGTCTGGAGTGGCACGGGGACCTTGTCTGGAGTGGCACGGGGACCTTGTCTGGAGTGGCACGGGGACCTTGTCTGTCTGGATTGGCACGGGGCACTTGTCTGGAGTGGCACGGGGACCTTGTCTGGAGTGGCACGGGGACCTTGTCTGTCTGGATTGGCACGGGGCACTTGTCTGGAGTGGCACGGGGCCCTTGTCTGGAGTGGCACGGGGCCCTTGTCTGGATTGGCACGGGGACCTTGTCTGGATTGGCACGGGGACCTTGTCTGGAGTGGCACGGGGACCTTGTCTGGATTGGCACGGGGCCCTTGTCTGGATTGGCACGGGGCCCTTGTCTGGAGTGGCACGGGGACCTTGTCTGGAGTGGCACGGGGACCTTGTCTGGAGTGGCACGGGGACCTTGTCTGGATTGGCACGGGGACCTTGTCTGGATTGGCACGGGACCTTGTCTGGAGTGGCACGGGGACCTTGTCTGGAGTGGCACGGGGCCCTTGTCTGGAGTGGCACGGGGCCCTTGTCTGGAGTGGCACGGGGACCTTGTCTGGAGTGGCACGGGGACCTTGTCTGGAGTGGCACGGGGACCTTGTCTGGATTGGCACGGGGACATTGTCTGGATTGGCACGGGACCTTGTCTGGATTGGCACGGGGCCCTTGTCTGGAGTGGCACGGGGCCCTTGTCTGGAGTGGCACGGGGCCCTTGTCTGGAGTGGCACGGGGCCCTTGTCTGGAGTGGCACGGGGCCCTTGTCTGGAGTGGCACGGGGCCCTTGTCTGGATTGGCACGGGGACCTTGTCTGGAGTGGCACGGGGACCTTGTCTGGATTGGCACGGGACCTTGTCTGGATTGGCACGGGGACCTTGTCTGGATTGGCACGGGACCTTGTCTGGATTGGCACGGGGACCTTGTCTGGATTGGCACGGGGCCCTTGTCTGGAGTGGCACGGGGCCCTTGTCTGGAGTGGCACGGGGACCTTGTCTGGATTGGCACGGGGCCCTTGTCTGGAGTGGCACGGGGACCTTGTCTGGAGTGGCACGGGGACCTTGTCTGGAGTGGCACGGGGACCTTGTCTGTCTGGATTGGCACGGGGCACTTGTCTGGAGTGGCACGGGGACCTTGTCTGGAGTGGCACGGGGACCTTGTCTGGAGTGGCACGGGGACCTTGTCTGTCTGGATTGGCACGGGGCACTTGTCTGGAGTGGCACGGGGCCCTTGTCTGGAGTGGCACGGGGCCCTTGTCTGGATTGGCACGGGGACCTTGTCTGGATTGGCACGGGGACCTTGTCTGGAGTGGCACGGGGACCTTGTCTGGATTGGCACGGGGCCCTTGTCTGGATTGGCACGGGGCCCTTGTCTGGAGTGGCACGGGGACCTTGTCTGGAGTGGCACGGGGACCTTGTCTGGAGTGGCACGGGGACCTTGTCTGGATTGGCACGGGGACCTTGTCTGGATTGGCACGGGACCTTGTCTGGAGTGGCACGGGGACCTTGTCTGGAGTGGCACGGGGCCCTTGTCTGGAGTGGCACGGGGCCCTTGTCTGGAGTGGCACGGGGACCTTGTCTGGAGTGGCACGGGGACCTTGTCTGGATTGGCACGGGGCCCTTGTCTGGAGTGGCACGGGGCCCTTGTCTGGAGTGGCACGGGGCCCTTGTCTGGATTGGCACGGGGACCTTGTCTGGATTGGCACGGGACCTTGTCTGGATTGGCACGGGGACCTTGTCTGGATTGGCACGGGACCTTGTCTGGATTGGCACGGGGACCTTGTCTGGATTGGCACGGGGACCTTGTCTGGAGTGGCACGGGGCCCTTGTCTGGAGTGGCACGGGGACCTTGTCTGGATTGGCACGGGGACCTTGTCTGGAGTGGCACGGGGACCTTGTCTGGAGTGGCACGGGGACCTTGTCTGTCTGGATTGGCACGGGGCACTTGTCTGGAGTGGCACGGGGCCCTTGTCTGGAGTGGCACGGGGACCTTGTCTGGATTGGCACGGGGACCTTGTCTGGAGTGGCACGGGGACCTTGTCTGGATTGGCACGGGGACCTTGTCTGGAGTGGCACGGGGACCTTGTCTGGAGTGGCACGGGGCCCTTGTCTGGATTGGCACGGGGACCTTGTCTGGAGTGGCACGGGACCTTGTCTGGAGTGGCACGGGGACCTTGTCTGGATTGGCACGGGGACCTTTTCTGGAGTGGCACGGGGCCCTTGTCTGGATTGGCATGGGGACCTTGTCTGGATTGGCACGGGACCTTGGCTGGAGTGGCACGGGGACCTTGTCTGGAGTGGCACGGGGACCTTGTCTGGATTGGCACGGGACCTTGTCTGGAGTGGCACGGGGACCTTGTCTGGATTGGCACGGGGCCCTTGTCTGGCTTGGCTGACCCCTGTCTTCTCAGCACCTAGCAAAATGCCTCACGCTTCCTGGCACTCAGCAAACCCTCGTTAATAAAATGGCTTCATCCAACTCTTCCTGGGTAGACCTTTGGCCAACCAGCTGTATTTCTGCCCATTCCAGTGTATTGCTCTAATCTGCCCAATCATGGATATGCAGAACCTACCTGTCTGATGAGTGAATTAAAAAAATACTATACAAAAGCTTATGTTGGACCAATTAATTTCTATATTGCCTTGGAGATATTGTGGGTTTGGTTCCAGACCACTTCAATAAAGCGCATATTGCAATAAAAAATTAAAATAAATAAAAAATTTAAAAGGCCAATGTTAAGTGCACAGTTAAGCCACTGGGAAGATGACAAAGGATGCAGTCCTGAAAATTGTGGTCAGTGTGTGGCAAGACAAGTCCTCCCTTCCACCACAAATATATGTCGGTTTGCACCTGTCCGCATTCAGAGAACACTGCTGGGCACCAGGAAACTGAAGACGGTACCGCGGCACAAACCTAATAGAGACAGGTACACAGATGGACCCACAGACAGACACACAACACCATCATTAAGGAACGAAGCCTAGCAATGTAATTAAACACAGGTGGGAAGGTTAGAATGACTACAGGCCACGGGATTATGCAGAGATGGCCTCCTAGGGAAGAAAAGTTTTGAACAAAGGCAAAAAGGGTCTCACGTTGAGGAGAAAGGAAGGCATTCAGCCTGTGAGTGGAAAGGGCTGGCGAGTGCAGAGGCCAAGAGAGAGGAGAAAGCAAACGGTGACAGGAAATGGTAATAAATGGTTTACTTGACTGAAGCTGAGAATCTAGTTTAGGGCAGGAAAGGACCACGAAAGCAGAAGGATATGGCAGCTGGTGCAAAGAGTTGGTGAAAGGCTTCAAAGTAATAATTAAAAGATGGAGCGAGAGGACAGAGAGTCTTACACAGAAGAGACAGAGGCCAGGGATAGCTACACGGTGAGAACTCGCATCTTGCACGTACAGGTTCTGGCTCACGGTGAAGTGGATGGGACAGCCCTTCTGAAAAGCGATTTAAGAAACCACCTCTGCCACACTTTGGTTTATGTAAGAGTTCCACACAACGCTGAGAGAATGAAAGAAGGACGAGACGGGGAAAGTCTAGAAACAAATAAGGATATTCTTATATCCTGAAGCTGAAGTGTCAGCTAGGGATCGGAGCTTCTGTGTCACTTTATCCACACTGTATTGCCTCACGTTCCTGTTTCTTTTTTTCTTTTTGGTCGCACAGCGCCATGTGGGATCTTAGTTCCCCAACCAGGGATGGAACCTGCGCCCCTGCAGTGAAAGCGTGGAGTCTTAACCACTGGACCACCAAGCAAGTCCCTCATAATCCTGTTTCTCTGCAACTGAAACATCCAGTTAACTGTATCTGTGTCTCTCATTCTCCTGGACGCTCCTTCACAGTATCCAGCACATCGGTATCTTGCCAACACTCAGGCTTTTAGTGAATAATCACTGAATGCATAAAACATAAACAAGCAGGGAAAAGAAGAGGTTCCTTGACATACAGTGAAAGAGTAGTTAAGATATCCCACCGAACAAGCAAATGAAATAGCTAATAGTTATTCGAGCTAAACTTAAGCTTTCTGAGACCGGGAGAGGCAACAGTGAAATTTTTAGGCATGTGTGTTAAGAAGCAGTGACTTCACAGAAACTTCCACGGTAAGCTCGCAGAGATGGGATGGGCTCTGTGCTAGGGAATGATGGATGCTTACAATCACAGGAAAGCTTTATGTGCGCGCAGGATTCTTCTAAGTCAGACAGGAAAGCATGGGCGCTCGGCCTGCAGAAGAGCAATGGTCACCTCTGCTTATTTTTTCAGTAAGTCGGTGTTGTTGTTTGTTGTTGTTTCTTGGCAGAAGGAAAGAAACAAAAGTGTACACTTTCCCAGGCAGCCAAGATCTGATCCTCTGACCCTCTTGTGAGCTGTCATGAGCCACTAAGAA
The DNA here is from genome assembly GCF_949987535.1 of Balaenoptera acutorostrata. NCBI lineage: Eukaryota > Metazoa > Chordata > Mammalia > Artiodactyla > Balaenopteridae > Balaenoptera > Balaenoptera acutorostrata. Next base: position 39,570,908 of record NC_080084.1, on the reverse strand, counting down.
AGCTCGCCGGATTTGTAACCGGAATTTCACTGAAGCTAAGAAGAGCATGGCGTGCATACTGGCAGCTCCTTTGCTCAGCTGCCCAGTGGAGGCACTGGCTGAGCCGTTTGCATCCCGTGGCCTTGCAGCCCGCCTGTTTAGCACGGCCACACGGCTAGAAGAAAGGCTGGAGAAGCTGCTGGGATGTTACTTTTATAAGAATGGCTTATAAACCTCAGCCAGTTTTTCCCTGGACAGTGCCACTCGACACTGTTGCCCCAGCAAAATTACAAGCTGCAAATCTGATCTGGCCAGAGGGAAAGCTTGCTGTCAACAGGAAACGTGGGTAGAAATAATAATAATAGAAACAATAGCTGACACATGCAAATCTAATGTAAATAAAAATACACGGGTGTGTGTGTGTGTGTGTGTGTGTGTGTGTGTGTGTGTGGCGTTTATCTACCTACTGGACAGAATTCCTCATTGTTGTGAAGTCCACGTGCTGTTTTAGAAAAACTGATAATAATAATAAATACTTGTATAGAGTGCCTGTCAGTGCAGCCACTGTCCCAAGCGTTTCACACATACTGACTTACTTTAACTCATTTAACTCCCACATTTGTTCTGACAAGGAGGTGCTATTATTATTGTTAACATATAATAATAGCTAACATAATTTATTACAGATCAAACACCATCACACAAAAAATGTAAAGATTTATAAGGATAAATCTTTGGCCTATATATTTGAAGAAACATGTCCTAAAATAAAATAAAATAGCAATAACAATAAACAACGGTAACTTGAGAGATTGTTGAAATGGGATAAGATTCTCCCCTCTGCCCAAATTCTCGCCTAAGAAGTATTTTCTTTTTTTTTGTCTAATTTTTTTAAACATCTTTATTGGACTATAATTGCTTTACAGTGGTGTGTTAGTTTCTGCTGTATAACAAAGTGAATCAGCTATACATGTACATATATCCCATGTCTCCTCCCTCTTGCGTCTCCCTCCCACCCTCCCTATCCCACCCCTCTAGCTGGTCACAAAGCACCGAGCTGATCTCCCCGTGCTATGCGGCTGCTTCCCACTAGCTATCTGTTTTACATGTGGTAGTGTATATATGTCCATGCCACGCTCTCACTTCGTCCAAGCTTACCCTTCCCCCTCCCCGTGGCCTCAAGTCCATTCTCTGTAGAAGTACTCTCTTTTTGCTATAGAGTCTTTGAGAAGAATAGTCATAATATTGATTATTATAATAGTCGCAAGGTGCTTACATGCCACTGTCCTTCTCCAAGTCCCAGGTTTACTCTGAGCTTTTACTGTTCCCTCCGTGCATCCCCATAAATGGAACTCATGTTCAGTCCTGTCCTTATGCAAAGGAAAAAAGATGTGAACTGAATACCTGCTCGGCCACGTACTGTGTAATCCTGGGCAAATTATTCAATCTCTCTGAAAATTTGTGCTTTGGAATCCTGTAGAGTTGAATTCTATCTCCCTTGGTTATTTTCTCTGCATCCTTGGGTAATTTACTTAATATTTCTAAACAATAGGTATTTCATCTACAAAATGGGGGGAAATAACACTACCCCCTTCATGGGTTTTGGGGAAGAATGTATACAATAATGGACTCCAGTGGCCAACTGTCAAGCACACGTAATGCTGTCTATGTCACGTGCATACGTTAGTTTTCTCTCTCCAATTAGGTTTACAAACTCAGCAAATTTAAACCATAGTATATCGCTGATCTGATATCTCCCTACTTTTCCAGCCTTGTTTTTTGCTTTCCATGTGACGTTCAGCAAAAACAAACCACCAGCCCTCTGCCCCTCGTCATTTTTTTTCTCAACTTTGTGCCCTTATATTGTTCTCTCTGGGGGAAACGCCCATTTTTCTTAGATGACTCCTATTCACGCTGTAAGATTCCACCTTCATCTTCTGCAGGTAACTTTCCCAGATTCCTTCTAAGCTGGGTTAGGTCTTCCTCACTGACCTCCCTGAGTAGCTGGATATATTCCTGTCATTGCACTTTTATAGGTGCAATAGTATTATAATACAAGGTCATCATTAATCATCTCCTCAACCAAACTTCAAGTTGTTTGTTGCTTTTTCTTCATCTTTGTCTTTTTAGGTACAAAAGCACACAGCTGGCTCAGGAAGTATCTATTGAAAAAAATGACTCAGTGAGCCAGTCATATGTTACTTTTGTATCACTCAAAGCACTTAACATAATGTTACACATACAGTGACGACTCAGTAAATACTTAGTGGCTCACAGATTACAGACTATAACGCATCAATGAAAAGACAACCTTTCATGTGAAAAAACTAGTACTTCAGGAGTCAAGTAATTTTTCCAAGTGAGTGGTAATGATTTTTCCAGTCTACCTGGAAAAATATTTAAGTCAGAGATGTAATTTTAAGAATTGATTGCAGGTATCTATTCATGAGAACGGAAGGGTCACTCCTGAATCATTAAACGCTGTATTAGAATTAATGGTAGAAACACATCCACGCGGGACGGATAATATATACATTACAGAAAGGCAGGATTCCTGCCCACACAAAAGTTTACCTGCTACAATACCATGAGACAAAATTCTCTTCAGTGCTCACACACTGAGGGAGACACATTAATAGGACTGCCTAGTACTCAGATCATAATCAGGGAATCACTTGTGCCCTCGGAAAACGATGCCCTTCTTGGGCACTGCGTAAGATGCATTTATTATCCCCATCAGATTTATTTCTATATTATATAGTGAACACCAATACCTTAAACCCCCTTAGAAGCCTTGCGAGTGAACTCACCCTACTTTTCATTGAACTTATAACGTCCATTAAAAATAAATAACTGTATCCAATATTTCATTTTTAAAGGAAGTGACAATTACAGGAAGGGAAACATTTAATATAATGAGACAGATCTGATAGCCAGCAGGTGGTAACCTGCTCAGTCTGCTGGTGCCTTATTAACTCTTTCTGGTCACTTGGGTAACATTTTGAGCGCCATGCTAAAGAGGTAATTTACTAAATGGTACCCGAATGGCCAGAAAGAGTTAACGTGGTAATCGAAAATGAGCAATTGACTTCGCATCAACTCATCAAGCTCAGTAAAATTTTTATTAAAATGCCTCTGATACTGTTCAACTGACATTTTAATTGAAAAACTGAAAGCCATTTAGCTGAAACTACTGTAGGGTAGATATTACAACCAATTAATCCACGAAAAGAAACGGCACAGCTAACCGCAGAAAGACAATAATAAAGCAACAACTGCTACTGCAATTATTATTATTATTATTTTACTTCTTTTTACTACTGCAATTATTAACACCAACATCAATGCCACCACTATTTTTGAATGTCTATTATATGCCAGCCACTATTCCAGGCATTGTATATATCTCATGGAATCTTCAAAATGGTAGGTTTTATGACCAGAAATGGAGGTTCAGAGAGGAAATAAGTAGCTGAGCCATGACCAGAAGCCAGGTTTGTCCGCTCTCACAGCCTATGACTATTTTATTATATGCTAGACTGCCCCCCAATACACAGCGACAACATTTTTAGCCCACTACCTAGCCAAATGACCTGGAATATGCTGGAAAGGCTTTATTAATCAAATGACTGTTCTGGGGAAACTCTGATGAGTCTCAGTGCCAACAACGCTTGTTTTTTCCTGGGCTTTGGCCTGTGTACAGAAAAGAGTGAACACAGCAGGCCTGGGACGGTTCTCCTTAGAAACCCCTGCCGGCCCGACTGGCCCTGGGCTAGCACCTGGTAGCTCAGAGTTCGGGAGAGTTCCCACCATTCCCCAAACTGATCAAAGTGGCTCACCACGCTTATGCTGTTGTGTTTAAATAGTGTGGTTTATGCTGAATACGTGCTTTCCTTCTGTGAGGCTGGTGTTTCGGTACATGCGAGGCAGAGGGTGACTTCATGACCAGCCCCCAGGTAAAACCCTGCATGCTGAGTCTCTCATGAATTTCCCTGTCAGACAACACTTCACACGTGTTGCCAGACTCATTAACAGGGCTTTAAGTGGGCCCTGTGTGACTCCGCTAGCTGGGGACTCCTGGGAGCTTATGCCCGGTTTCCTTTAGACGTCACCCCAAACACCTTTTCCCTTTGCTGATTTTGCTTTGGGTCCTTTCACCGCAAGAAATCTTAGTGAGTCTATAGACTGGGTCCTGTGAGTCCTCCTAGGAGTTCGTCTAACCAGGGGGTGGTCCTGGGGACCCTGAGACGGTCTGTCTTTATTTTATGGTCCTTGTGAGTGTAGATAACTAACACTGCCTTTTACAGAGGCTTTTAGAATGCAGGGAGCCAAGATCTGTAGCACACCCAGAGCCAGGGTTTAGGTCTTTAAGATTTGCAAATTTTAGCATTTTAACTTCATTTCATACTCCATTTTGTGTCTCTGCTATCACTACTGTCTTTTTATTTGCTTTGGGACCTAATTTTTTGCAAGCTAAAAATAATTTTAGTTCTTTATAATAATAAAGTAAAAGCCAGCGTTTCGTACCGAACGGCTCAGAAGCCTCTGACACCGCACACATTCCTCCAATAGTTCCCTCCCTGGGTCTCCCCGACAGCACCGTCTCCTGGCTTTCTTCTCGCCCCACCTCCTTCGCTGGTCAGCCCTCTTCTGACCACTCAGAGCTCGACTCGGAGACCGCTCTTTCCCTCCTCTATCTACACCCTCTGCCCAGGTGCTCTCACCTAGTCCAACTGCTGTAGAAAATCCTCCCTTGAGCTCCAGACTAAAATTCACCTGTCCACTCGACATCTCTTTGGATTTCTGATACACATCTTAAACTCGGCGTGTCCCACTCAATCCAAACGCTGTGGTTTTCGCGTGTCCCACCCACACACCACCTGTGCCCTCCCCGTCACGAGGAGCGACACTCCCAAGCCCTGAGTCTGCAAGCCAACCACCTGGGACGCATCGCCCGCCCTTACCTTTTCCTCAACCTCCACAAGGAACCCACAAGCAAGCCTTGCCAACTCTACCTCCAAAGTAGCTCTGCTTCTCTACATCTGCCCTCTAGACCGGTGCTCTCAAAGGGGGGTGGGGCAGGGGTGGGGCAGGTGGACCATCTCGTCCCCCAGGGGGCATCTGACAAGGTCTGGAGACATTTTCGGTTGTCATGACTAGGAAGGCGCTACTGGCATCTAGGAGGCAGAGGTCAGAGATGTTGCTAAACGTCCCACAGTGCAGAGGATGACCCCCTGCTCTCACAATAAACACCTGTGTCGCCCCGCACGTCAACAGTGCTAAGGTCGAGGAGCCCCGCTCGACACCAGGCAATGCAGATGACGCGACACTTACTCTTAATTCACACATCCCATGCCTACTTTACATACCCTCCTGAACTACCATCAGTCCTGTCTGGATCAAGGCAGAGTACAAGTAAAATTGAATACTATGAACAAGGAAAGGAGAAGTTCAACTAAAATCTGTCGTGTTTCTAAAAGCAGAATGTTGTTGAAAAAGGGTGACATGGATAAAATTTAGAGACGGTTTCAATGACCAAAAGATAATATGAGACTGTTATCTTAATTCCGTTGAGTAAGAGTTTTTCCTAGAAAAAAGTCACTGGATCTGAGACGATTATGTTTGTGAACAGGTTGAGACGTAGACCACATCTACCTATAATCTATAGATGGATCTATGATGTAACTTTAAAATGAAAAAAATTTCTCTCTGAAAAGTCTGAAATTCCCAGTTATCTCAAAAAGTAATTTTCCATTACTGGTTGATATTAGGATATCTTGCCGACACGGATACTGCACTAAACACATAAAGCCAACTAAACACGTACAAACCTACTGATACACTGGACAAAGCAAAGGCTCAAAGCAGTGTGTGTCTCTCCCTCGCCACAGTCTGATTTAGACCATGGGCACCCGTACCTACATATACTTAGTGTACTTATCACATTGTACGGTAGCTGTTGACTTACGCTTCTCCCCAGTATACTGTCGTATAAGCCATGTCTGTGGGGTTGGTGGCTAATTCGAATTTATGTTCAGAACACTTGGCCCTTAAGTTGGTGCTGAACAAATATTCATTAAATGAACATATAAATGAAGACACGAACAAGGGGGTGAATCAACAGGGGGACAGGGAAGAGGGACAGCTTGCTGGTAATGGCAGGGGAAGGTTCGGGTAGGCCTTTGGGACTATCTGGGCTCCAGAAGCAAATGGGGTGGAGAGGGAAAAAGTTGATGTGACCCCAGCAGGAAGGAAGAAGGCTGAAATGGGGCCTGAAACCCATCCTGGACTCACAACTCCAGATACACAGTAACAGTAACAGCAGCAGAGCAGACAGAGAAGACACCTGGCTTTCAAAATGGTTGTGACACCCTCACAAACTCCTAAGCGATAAGAAAGGTAATGCTTAATAAAAGAGAAAAACATATGTTGAGCAATTTTTATGCACTTGGAAGTGCGCCCCATTTATCCATAATACACAAAATAAGTCATGACATAGTCTTTTTAAGCCCAAGTGATACTGAGACTTTGGTTCATTTTAGGGTTCCCCTCTGGAATAGCAACCTTCCCTGTGCTTATCTCCATCCTCCCCAAACCCTTTCAAGTTCCATTACTGCACTGACCCCAATATGTCAAGTGCTTCTTCCCACTTCCATATGAAAATACCAGAAGCTAGAATCTACCCTGAAATCGCTTCAGAATGATAGGAACAGAAATTGGCAAGCTCAGGAGCCAAGGTTTAGTTGCAAGCACAGCAATCACAAGCATTTGTCACTGAAGCTAAACACGGATGCAGTTCAACAGTGCACAGTCATGTAATGTAGTAAGTACTTAGGGTACAGAGGGAATATGGGTGCTGACTGCCATAATCAAGGCAGAATCCTGGAGGTGATCTGGACTCACCATCTGAGTGATTCACAGAGCTACAAAATTGGTTGGGTTTAGAATGAACACACAATTTACCATAATAAATCATTGTTGTAATAAAAGAAACATTTTGGTCTAAGTGGAACCCCGATTTGTCCTTAGCTTCTGGGTAAAGGTCTTTGCTGATAAATAAACAGTTCTTTTTTCCCTAAATACATAAAAAGATCAGAGAAAAAGTCTGGTTTTTTCCTCAGAATTTTGTGATTTCATTAAAAGACTTACATTTCTATAACTTCCTTTATTGAAACGATTCTAGGAGAAGACACCGGAGAAACCCTTGTAGGCAACAAAGAATGTGATATTAGATGACAACTAGGAGTTTTAAAATCTTGCTAAGTTTTGACGATTCATTTTCAACACAAGAATACAGTATGTTAGGATTGGAAGGGATGTCAAAATATTCTTGGCCTAATTCCTTATATACCGGTGAAGATATCAATGCTTAGAGAAGTTAAATGACCTACCCAAATTCACACAACTGTATTTCCTCTTATGTGTGATATCATAAATTTCAACATCAATCATCCACTTAACTACTTCCTGTATGGGGTAAAAGGCTACATGAAATGTACACAGTTTGTTTCTGTTTTTTTTAATACCAACAGGTATTAGTTCCCCTTAATCCGTACAATTAAATACCATCTTCTGCACTGGTAACAGGATCACGATACGAGCCTTATCATCTGAAGTCTAAAGGATCACTTCTGATCGTCCGTCATCAGGCAGCACACCACCGGGATAACCTCGTCACTATTTGCTCCTCTAGCCAGCAACCAGCAAGTTTCTTTTAACATCGGTTAAAAAACACATCCCAGTTTCAGGAAGTTAAAACAAACAAAACAGAAGGAGGTTTCGAGATTGAAGGAAATAACGTAGGTAATGGAAAAAAGAAAAAACACAGCCAGAACCTGTTTCTTAACTTTCTATTCCACTGTGTCACCTCCTTCGAATGTTAACTACGTTTGACTCTTTTAATTGAAATATTTGCTTTCAAATCTAACATTACAGAAAACACATTATATCTCTAAGGAAAAACAATATAGTTATCCAAATTTCATTTGCCAGAATGTATTATATACACACCAGCAGGTTTCACATATTATTAGGAGCTCAGAAAAAGACAAAGAACTCAAGGAGGGAGAGGGGCTAATTAGTGTCAAGAAGCTACAAAACAGACAAGCGACCACTTGAACAACATTACACACAGCAGTGATTATCAAGTCAGGATGCTTATCATATAGACGCACAATCCGAAGGTGAATCGAAGGTAGTCTGAGCCAGCACAAGAATGGCAACTGCCTGTATGTTGTGTTAACAAAGATGCGCTGCCAGGTTGAAGGTTAGAAAGTAAAAGAGCTAAGAGCAAGGAGCAGCTATTGGGGCTTCCCGGTAAATCAGTGCAATTCATTCATTCATTCATTTCTTCGTGTTCACTGTTCAAGGCTCTGAGGACAGAGAGGTGAACAAGACAGTTACAGCTCTACCTTCATGGAATTTACATTCTAGTGAGGATGCAGGCTCAAAACAAATGATATCCTTCCTTCTCACTATTTCCTTTATCTCACTTCCTGTAACTTGAAATGCATTAACAATCATGCCAGGTATGCAGACCCACTCAAGGAAGAAGAGAGAGTTGTGTGTTTGATCTGGGCAAAAGGAAAGTGAAGAGAGAAGGGGGAACGCCCAACAACTAAACTAAAGGTACACAGCTGCTGGGAGGATTCTAAACAACATTGGGGTACTGGAAGGGGTCGTTCACATTGAAAGAGAAGGTCAGAGACTGCCTCTGCTAGGTGTAGAGATGTCTCAGAAAGGAGATGTGATAGGCAAAGGGATGTCAGGCATTGAAAACAGTAGAAAATGCACCAAATCAATTGTGATCATTCAGTGTTTTTCCTCATTATGCCCTCGTTTGGTGCTTATCAACATGTCTTTCATTTATTTGGAAATCTTGCTGGCTTCACTTTGAACATGGCATGCCACCCAAGTGAACAATGAACACTGTTAACTGACAAAGAGTTGAGTAGCTTTCGACCTGTACACTTTTGAAGGATGGTGGGAAGGAAAGTGAGCTATAAGCATGGAGGTACAGGAGATTGGCAGGATGTGGGACTCTTATGGTAACAGAAACTCCTTATTATCGACACAACTCTGACACAAGGCAGACGTCTGTGGAATGTGTGGACACGGATACAGTTCTAGAATACTTCAGAGCAGTGTTCACTCTTATTCAAACAGATACAGACTGATTTTGCTTGAAAAGTGTCAAGTACAAAGGAGGGAAAGCACAGTGTGATGGAAAGTGGTTGGTCTTCAAAGTCAGACAAGCTGTGAAGTCTGTGTTTTGGCTGCTATGCTGTCTGACCCTGGGCAAATCGTCCAACTAACCTCTCCAAGCCTCCATATTCTAATCTGTAACATTGGACATGATAATGCATATCCGACAGCATGGTTGTAAAGATGAACTTGGTGCCTGAAACTAGTCGCTACTATAGTTTCTGTTTTTGTTTTTAATTTGAAAATTACATCTTTAATATACTATGGGAGGCTGCTTTGTAAGGTAACCCTATGGTCAATTTTTTGGTACATTTCATGACCACCACATTCTTCTTTACTCCAGTCAGAGGCAGAGTGGAGTAGTAGAAGGTACAGTCAGGATCCAGCAGGTAGGATACAAAACTCAGGGACACTCAGAGGAATGGATAAAGATGATGTGGTACATGGATACAATGGAATATTACTCAGCCATAAAAAAGGACGAAATAATGCCCTTTGCAGCAACATGGATGGACCTAGAGATTGTCATACTGAGTGAAGACAGACAGGGGAAGAGAAATATCATACATCACTTATATGCGGAATATAAAAAGAAATGATACAAATGAACGTATTTACAAAACAGGAATGGACTCACAGACTTAGCGAATGAACTTATGGTTACCAGGGAGGGAAGGGTGGAGGGAAGGGACAGGCAGGGAGTTTGGGGTTGACAGGTACACACTGCTATATTTAAAAAGGGTAACCAACAAGGACCTGCTGTATAGCACAGGGAACTCTGCTCGATGTTATGTGGCAGCCTGGATGGGACAGGAGCCTGGGGGAGAAGGGATACATGTGTATGTACTGAGTTGCTCTGCTGTGCACCTGAAACTATCACAACATTGTTAATCGGATATACTCCAATATAAAATAAAAAGCTAAAAAAGAAACTAAAAAAAAAAAAACCTCATGGACACTCATACCTAACTAAAGGGTTATGTAAATGATTGAACCTCTCCTGGGTCTTCGTTTTGCTTTGTTTGCATGTGATTTGGTTCCCTCTCATTTTAGAAAGCAATGATTCTAAGTCTGGATTTACATATGCTGGTTAGGTTTTACAAGAGGTTCATCAGTATGGAGGTATGTTAAGTCAATATTCTGAGTGAACTGAAAGATATCATTTTGGTTCTCAATGCAAGATTTTGGACATGTCACCATTTGAAATGATAACACATTCAAGTTTTTGCCAAAATAATAAATTGCATAATTTGTGTCCCTGTTGTGAACATATTCTTTTTCTCTTGTTCAAATAAGCCTAAGTAACTACTGCCTCTTAGTCAATTGGAACTGTAAATGTAAAAGGATGATGACTTCATCCAAGTTATAGGAAAGTGATGGATAACAGAAGTAGTAGGAGGAAGGGATAAGAAAGAGACTGTAGGAAAGTTACATTTCTGGGTTTTCTGGCTCCTTTTATTTCCATGGCAAATTCTTCCCTCTAAGCTGGATACCTTCCCTCGTAGTATGATACATGAGGAAAATAAATACCCTATAGAATACATACACGATATCACAAAAGAAAATAATAAAGTAATAAAGTAAAATGCCTTGTTTCTACTCTCTCCAATTATCTAAGTAGTCTCTCACTACAAAAATTATATTTTTAATTGATTGGATCATAATTTCTTTTTTTACCTTTTTAAATATATTTTAATTTTTTATTTTTTGGCCTCGCCGTGCAGCATGTGGGATCCTAGTTCCCCGACCAGGATGGAACCTGCGCCCCCTGCATTGAAAGCCCGGAGTCTTAACCACTGGACCACCAGGGGAGTCCCTAAAAATTATTTTTAAATAAAAGGATTGGCTCAAATCCTACCCCTTTCAATCTAGGTGTGCTGTGTGTAGTATATACAGTAAGTTTTGCCCCAAAACCAAAGCCAATCATAAAAGACATCAGAAGATATGCTGTTGCTAAACACAAACATTTTCAGACTGTCCAAAACTTCCTCTTGGGCAATAAAATTTGCCATAATTTAAAATACTTCAATCAAGAAATGATAGACTACGTTAAGTTGTTATGTTATGGCATGGCAATTATTCTCCCTTCTCAGTACCTGCTAATTTACTATGAGAATAGGGCATGGGAGGTTGTCCCACCCATCTCATTGCCTGTTCCAAAAAGGTTATAATTGGTTCAGTTAATTAAGGACAAAGCAGAAGTAATTACTTGGTTGACAGGGTGAAAGCAGAAAGGAAAATAGTGAGGCTTGATCAGAATTGCAGCCTTGTGGCGAGAGCGTTCTTCCTTTGATCTATGTGTGTGTAGTCTGGATTAAGATTGGAAATCACAATTAAGTCTTATTCAAAATGCACCTTGAAATGGATAAAAAGAGCCCATGAAGAAATAATACAGAATTATTTCAACCTCATTTTCCACCTTTATGTATAAAATATTCCTAGCCGCTAGTTCTTGATAGCTTATCTGAGTTAGGACTTCATATGAGCCTCTTTTCTGAGTGATTTTTCTAGAGACGAAGTAAAACAATCCGTCTCTTGGATCTAAGTCACTTTGTAAGAAAAATTCTTTTGTGAACATGGAAGGACAATCCTGGCTCAAATCAATCAAAGAAAAACCAGGAAAAGATGAAATCTTGGATCAGAACTTTCATGATTCAGAATTTGTATCACCCAGTTTACAAAACAAACCATGTGCTGAAATTTAAAAAAAAAAAATTTCCTCAAAACTTCAATTTGCAGAGACGTTGATGGATCTAGAGACGGTCATAAAGAGTGAAGTAAGTCGGAAAGAGAGAAACAAATATCGTATAATATCGCTTATATGTGGAATCTAGAAAAATGATACAGATGAACTTACTTGCAAAGCAGAAATAGAGACACAGACGTAGAGAACAAATAGATGGATGTGATGGGGAAGGGGAGGGGGATGAACTGGGAGATTGGGACGGACATCAATACACTACTATGTATAAAACAGATAACTAAGGAGAACCTACTGTATATAGCACAGGCAACTCTACTCAGTGCTCTGTGGTGACCTAAATGGGAAGGAAGTCCAAAAAAGAGGAGATATATGTATCTGTATAGCTGATTCACTTTGCTATACTACACTTTGCAACTATACTCCAATAAAATTAATTAAAAAATTAAAAAAATAAAAAAAGTTCCTACTGGGGCAGGAACATTCATAATACTTTTAAAAGGCATTAAAAGGAATAAGAAATGATTAAAAAAATAAGTGAACACATTTAAAATATTTTTATATTATTCATTAAATTAGAAAGAAGTGACTATTACACTTTTTTTTTTAAATTTATTTTATTATTTATTTATTTTTGGCTGTGTTGGGTCTTCGTTTCTGTGCGAGGTGTTCCTCCAGTTGTGGCAAGCGGGGGCCACTCTTCATCACGGTGCGCTGGCCTCTCACTGTCGTGGCCTCTCTTGTTGCGGAGCACAGGCTCCAGACACGCAGGCTCAGCAGTTGTGGCTCACGGGCCTAGTTGCTCCGTGGCATGTGGGATCTTCCCAGACCAGGGCTCGAACCCGTGTCCTCTGCATTAGCAGGCAGATTCTCAACCACTGTGCCACCAGGGAAGCCCTACACTTTTCATTATAGTCTGATTTTCTGTTTCCGACCCCCCATTTGCTGCCCAACCTGTAGGACCTGACAGCGGCACTGCTTTCTCTGCTGGAGACTGTAGCCTTCCACAGCCAACCTGTGGTGACACTTACCTCTTAATTAAAACTCAACAGGCGAACATAGCGGTATTAAAAAGTGCTGCTGCAAGAGCACATACAAAGCATGGTAATTTATAACTGCACAAACCTTTTCATCTGATGTTTTAACACCAACGACAACTACTCTAGTCAGTGTGAAACTCACCCTGAAGAAAAGTCTGCATAGCCTATTCTTTACACAGGTATTAAAGGATAAGCCAGTATAGATCCTTCTACTGGCATGTCACTTTTCTGAAGAAGAATGGTGAGGTGTGTTTCCCTGCAAGAGATAACACTGTGAAATATGTGAAACCTCCTACACAGTGCATGATACGTCCTTTCATAACTGACGATGACCCACTTAACCTTGGATTGTGAGATATATTTTCGAAGTTTTAGATACTTCAAGTGCTAATGAACTGTCATTACTTTTTTGATGCAAATCTGAAATAAAAAATGAAAGCCACCTTTAACAGGCTTCTGTATTATTTATGGAGAGAAGAAGTACACCACTTTGACATATATTTGAACTTGGAGATTTTCTATTATTCCCAAGAAAGCTAAGAGAAAAAAAAGATTCTATAAAGCTGCCATAGCAAGGGAATTCACCTGGTTATCAATTACCATTAGAAAAAATAATTAGAACTATGGCCCAGGAGAGAAGGAAAGGAACTGTGTATGATGTATGAATTCATGGTACGATAATTATTTTTCTTTTAAGCCATTTTGTTATAAAATAATAAATCACATACTCTCTAGAAGATACAAGCCTATACTAACTTGTTCAAAGCTGATTCATAAAGAAGGAAATTCACTTCTAGGGAAAAAATTTGTTTTTATCTTGAAATGCCAACATCTGTTGTGCAATAAAAAAGCAGCAGCAAACTGTCCTGCCGGCTCATACGTTAAGTGGGAATAATTTAATGCACAACTTTTTGTGTTTGCTTTTTGAAAAAGCTTGGATGTGAAATAAGCTACTCTCAGCTAAATTCAGAAATGAACGCTCCAACTTAGCAATATATATTCTGGAATCAAAGCAATATGAAATATTTTGAGGGTAAAAACACCCTAAATACACATCTCCGGTATTGTCCACACACCAAAGAGCTGTATCTACCTGTGGTGGAAACGCCCTGCTAGTCTACACGCTGGATTTACTACTACGATTGTTTTCTTAATTTCATTTTCAGATTGTTTGTTGCCAGAATATAGAAATACCATTGAGTTTTGTATATTGCTCTTGTGTCTTGTGACCGTGCTCAATCCTTACTAATTCTAGAAGATTTTTTTAAAGATTCCTTAAGATTTTCTACACACAAGATCACATACTCTGCAAAGCTTTAGTTCCTTTCCTGTGTGCCTGTAACTTCTTTTTCTTGTGAATTTCATTTTAAAAGAATTATCTCTAAAGCAGTTATTTACTCAATTCTATACATAACTAGTAATAACTGCTAGCATTAGCAGCTAAAGTCAACTATATCCACCCTCCTCTGCCCACCTATACCTCTTGAATATATTCTAGAAAAACATTTACCATCAACCCTATAAACATTTTGGTGACTACTTAGAAACTCCAGAAATATAAACTCCAAAATAATGTAAAACTTGCAGGCCCTGTTTTCTTTCTGTGTTTAATACTTTCCAAGACATAATACTGTGAGTCATCTCTTCATTTTTCTTGTAAAGATTTTTCAGGAGAGGTATTGTGGTATATGTAGGAAAAGAATGTAGGTTTTGGAGGCAAACGGATTTGGAGTCAGAAAGACATGGGGTCAGCTCCTTCACTTAACAAGTGTAACATCTCAGGCAAACATTTTAAGCTCACCTGGGGTGTCTTTCTCTTGTCCTATAATTGTTTCTTGACACTATAATGGAATAAACTGTGGAGGGAAAGAAAAATGTATACCTTAAAAATAACAGAAAGGAAGTACATAAAAATATAAACAATAGTTCTTTCTGGGTAGTGGAATGGGAGTTTTGTTTTCTTTCTTGTTTTTCAAATTCTCCTCTGTCCAAAGATACATGTGAGCCACATATATAATTTCAATTTTTTAGTAACCACGTTAAAAAAGTCAAAAGACACCGGTTGAATTTATTCAATAATATAGTTAATTTACTCTAATCTATCCAAAAATATCATTTCATCATGGAATCAACATATAAAAATAGGTGACAGATTTTACGCTCTCTTTGCGGCACTAAGCCTTCAAAGCCCAGCGCTTATTCCCAGTGAGGTTTATCTCAATTCAGCCTACCCACGTTTCAAGCGCTCAACTGCCACGCGGGGCACGGGGACACCACACTGGACAGCGCAGTGTTCCTCTGAATAGGTCTGGGATTCCCGTGCAGTCTTTGATTTTATTCTCTGTGTTACTATATTAGTTTTCTGTTGCTGAGTAGTAATTTGCCTTTGATCTTCGCTGATTACAACCATAAATTTATTAGGTCACAGTTTCTGTGGATCAGGATGGTCCGGGCTTGGGGTAACCGGGCTCTCTACTCAGGATCTCACTAGATTGAAATCCAGGTATCAGCCAAGGTGCCGTTCTCCTCTGGAGTTTGATCGAGGTGTCCTTCCAAGTTCATCTAGGCTGGTGGCAGAATTTAGTTCCCTGCAGCTACAGGACGGAGGAGGTCCTCGGGCCCTAGAGGTCACCTCTCCATACAGGCAGCTCTCACAACTCGGCTGTTTGCTTTTTTCCTTGAGGCCTCCTGGAGAGCACCTGCCTCATCTCGTCTTTTTTAAGGGCTCCCCTAATTAGGTCAGGCCCACCAAAGATCATCTCCCATTAGATTAACCAGTAGTCAACTAATTAGGGGCCTTAGTTACACCTGCAAAATCCCTCTTCCATATAATGTAAGACAATCATAGGAGTGCTGTTCCGTCCTAATCACAGATCTCCCTCACACTCATGGGGAGGAGTGGATACAGAGCGTGTGTGTACACCAAGGGGTGGGAATTTGGAGGGTCACTGTAGAATTCTGCCTAACACAATCACCTTCTAGTACACTGGGCACTGTTTCCTGGTAATATGACTGTTTTCAGTGTACCTGATTCAAATGGTATTTCCAAAGAGTTTTGTTACTACGAGGCACAGTAACACAGTTAATAACTATCTTTCCTTATTTTCTTTCTTTTTTTGGACCTAGGTGTGTGCATCTGAACTGGAGGATCCCAAGGCTTTAAAACCAAAAAAGAACAAGAAAAGGGAAAGAAAAAAGATCAAGGAAAAGAGGATCTGGGGCCTCTTTCTCAAGTCATGGTATAGTGAACCCAGTAGAAGCAGGTCACTAGTCTGGACACGCAGTGGATTACCTGCATTTATTTGCTTGTAGAGTCACATGTAGTTTCTTTCATGAGTTACATACTTCTTAATCTGTCCTATGTGCATTCATGGGATTTCAAATTTTGGGGGTACTATGCACATTTGCAACATATACTTTGAAATGATTGAAGACAAATGTTAAGTTTACACAAGTAAAGTATAAAAAACTGGCTAACCATCAACTGTCTTCCTAGACCTGGATTATGTTTACTGTCAGTTTATTATGTTATGACAAACTTTGTTCTTTTAAACATGGTAATAGAGAGACTACAGAAAAGAGGAAGAAGACTGTTGGCTTTCAATGCTACTGTGAAGCTCTGAGATTTTTAACAATGACGACACTTTGGAAGCTTTTTCCCTACTTTTATATTATGGTTTTGGCAGCTGCTGGAAGTCTGTCCAACTTATATTTTTTATACTCTTCTTAGCTGGGTTTGGACTTACCTTTGCTTCTAGCTGCATGTTAAAGTGATAAGAGTTCTTTAAAAATGCTGATTGTTTTTATTCCCTTCTTTTTTCTTTTAAAAACCTAAGAATCATTGTACCTGCCTCATATTCTAAAATCTAGAAGGAATTACCTGTCTTGAAATTCTTCTGTTTCTGATATAAAATGCACTCATTCTTCTAACTCCAATGAGGATGAACCCAGAGAAAACTTAGAGAAAACATGAACTAGTCACTTCTCAGGTTTTTTCCCTGTGATATACATTAATCCTATGTCATATTTTTCATCTGCTCACATATCATGACTTTATGAACTCATGCTCAAAGAGCTCTGCAAAACTCTTCTATCACTAATGCATAAATAGGGAAAGTACCGCCACCTCTAACCGAGTTCACAGTAACTTGGAAGAAGAACCCTAGTAAAAAGTGTACTTGGCTACATCGGGATTGAGGCGAAGGATGAGCTGAAGTACCCTGGAACTTGCTGTTGTAATACATCTGACAGTAGTGTTTGGGTAGATCTAATCATGATAATCACAGCATTGTTGCCTTATATTTACCTTTTTTCGAAAACTTAACAAAATATTTCCACACTCATCTCCTTGAATAATTATTACAATCCCGTGAGATGAGAAGTACAGTTACTTTCAGTCGCATTTAAAGATGAGGTTGACTTGCTTGAGGTGGTACAGGTGTGCAGCTCCTGACTCACAATCCAGTGCAATTTCCCACCAGCTCACATTACTCACCATTCCCTTCTCCCACGACAAATCAGGTGGGGAATTTTAGCCAACTCTGTGCCCAGGGTCACCGCTGACCAATGGTATATTTAGATTTGTGGTGAAATGAACAGCACCATGTTAGACGTTTGCATTTACAAGCTTTACTTCTTGAGTCAACTATAAACATTTGCTCTAGCAGGACCACGGTAAGCCTCTGAATTGGAGACTAATGCAGGGTGCAAGGGCAATCACTATAGAATTGCTTCTTAAAGCTGTGTGTGGAATCACAAAAATTTTTTGTTTAAAATGAGGATAAGTTTATATAGCAGGTTCTAGTTAAACCTTTTTAACCAATATTAGATGGGACTTTTACTGTAACACAGATAAGATCACAAAGTCATAGAGTTGTAAATAACTTCCAGTGGTAATTTACCATTTCTCTTAGGCAACTGATTCTAAATCATCCAAAATATGTATTAATAATATGCATTTCAGAAAGCCTACTCAATCTCCATTAAACCTCATTCCTAGGCTTAACAAAGCTTATATTCATTAAGTCTCTCCAAACCAATTTGCATCTAAGAAATTCTATATACATTATTAATAAAATACATAAATGTGTATATATGTATATGCATATATATTCAAATACATATCAATTTAACAAGACTATTTTTCATCTCTCTTAATCTGGGGCCCTATTTATTATATGATTCTTGCTATTAGTTTCTAGGCTACCCATTTCTAAGTGAAATAATTAAATGGCTATAGTTTTATTATAATTCTTGCTATTATTTTTCCACCTGTTGGTCACTTTCATCTATTTCCTCTTAACTCTTTAAATTCCCTTTTCAAAAAAATTCAGCAAACATTGATTCAGTCTTTAACACGTATCCCTAGCAAACACACCAGCCCGTTTGAAGGATTTCACTTGAATCCTTTTTCTGCCCCTCCTAGTTACTGCCATTCAGAAAGATGGACAGATAGATAGACAGGTAGGTAGGTAGGTAGATAGATCTTTTTTCCTTTAAAGAACAAACTCTGAAAACGAAGTCGAACTTCCTTGCTTCCCTTTCTTTACCTCCCGTTCATTTTCCCACCCACTGTAACCTACTCTCATTTACCTACTTACCTACTCATTCCTTTACCACCCATGACATCCTAGATTACAAATCCAGGCTCGTTATTCTCCGTATTATTTGGTATCATCAGCATCTGTGATTATTGCCTACTTGAGAGGTTCTCCCTGGTTGGTTTCTCGACATTAGTGATTCTACTACTAAGATTTACTATTCTTTCCCAGCAAAAGCTGCCTCCTCTTCCTTTCTGTGCTTTAAAGTACTTAAATGTTTGGTGTTCTACAGAGCGACAATCTGGGAAATGATGTTTCTCCCCACCCTTAGAAAAGGTCCCATAGCTTCAGCTAATATCAGTATATTTACAGCTTCAAAATCTTTTCAAGTCTAAGTTTCTTTTATGCCCCGACCAGTATTTTCCAAAGAATGGGTTATAACTTCTTAGTAGTTCATAAATTCAATTTGGTGACTTACCACTCACATTTAAAAGTGAAACACAATGGATGGCATCGACAAAAACTATCAGAGTGCATCACAAAAGAAAGGGGTATTATTTTGTGAAATAAGAAATTGTATCTGTGTGTAGGGTCAGATGTAAAATGTATTTGATACTGTGTGTCTTGGTGATACAAGATTCAAAACCAGGATACAACTTTATAACTGCTAGATATTTCTATGTGGATGTCTTTCAGGTACCTAAACTCTACAAGCTCCAAACCAAATTTGTTTCTTTCCCCCTCAAAACCTCTTCTAGTTTATCATTCTCACAGTATCATCAGGCTAGAAATCTGTCAGTAATCATCTTCTCCCCCCATCTGCTTATTCCACACATCCTATCACCATCAAAACCTGTTAATTCTGACTCCTAAACATCTCTCAGTCTTTTTCTCTGTCCTCATTTTCACTGCTTTCATTGAGGTCCACAACATCTTGTTTTAAAATACAGAGTACTAATAGGAAATTTGAGGTATGGTAAGGAAACAGATCAGGAGACTATTATAATTGAAAAGGTAAGTTTGTTACTAACAGTTCCCAAGAGGAGGGGGAGGGCCATGCCATGCAGGGTCACGGGGGAAGCACCGGGTCGCTCAGGAGGCAAAGGGGAGGAAGGGGGGGCTGTGGGAGAGCCTTTACTGTGGTTTCTGCAGGAAGGAATGGGCGAGGCAGGTTAACACGTTTCTGATTGTCTAGCCTGAGTAATTTCAGTGGGCTCTGAGCATAGACGGGGCTGCCCCTGGCTGTCTAGCGTCTGGCCTGGGGGTGATCAGGGCGTCTGGATAATGGCCCAGAGAACGAGGGTCCGATAAAGGAGGCACCCGAGGTGAGGGCTCTGGATTGGTTGGTTTGCATCTGAAAAAGCATCTTCCTGAGCCAGTTGTTTATTATCTCTAGAAAGCGGCTAACCCTGGGAGGGCGGTCCCTCCAGGGTAAGCAAGGCCCCAGATGGCAAAGCATCTGAAAACAGAAAATAAGACATGGCTAAATTCACATTTGTCACCACTGCCCGAAGCGTTGCAGTAATGGTCTAACCTATCTCCCTATTACCTCACTCCCTTACCACAAATCATCCTTCTAAAAGCCAGAGCCAATCACAGATCTATATAAACATCTTAAGTGATGCCTACCCACCCCCCAGTACCTACAGAATGAAATCCAAAGGTTTTTTTTTCCCCCCCATTCCAGACCCTTAAATAGCTAGCCCCTAAATTCTTTTCTAGACACTTCTCCCATCTTGCCCTGCAAATCAACTGAAAGGAAAAAAAACTATTCCATTATTCTATCACTAACATATCAAACTGTTTCCAACCTCCTTTGTATGTTCCCTTCTAAGTCTTTACTAAGTGTAAATTTCATCTTTTCCATAATTTTAATAAAGACATAGCTCCATTTCTGTGTTTCAGTTAGTTATCTAGCATAAATTTCCATGATATTAATGTGGTTTGTGTTTTTTACCTCTTTCTTCCTTCCTTCCTTTCTTTTTAATTGAGGTATAATTGACATAACATTAATGTTACTTTCAAGGGTACAGTGTAATGACTTGGTATTTACATACATTGCAAAATGATCAACACCATTATTCCAGCTAACATCCATCAGTTACAACTCTTTTTTCCTCCTGATGAGAACTTTCAGGACCCACTCTCCTACTTTCTAATATGAAATACAGTATTATTAACTATAGTCACCATGAGTTATTTATCTTTTCAAAGCAGGAAAACTTGGCAGCAAGTGAGTCTACCATACTTTACCAAATCACTCAGTTATAGTAAGATACTTAGACTATCTCCAAAGGCTAAATTAAGGCTTCTGAGACCCTATCCTATCTCACTTCTTTTGCTTGGACTCTTCATAAATAATGCTACATGTTAATACTGGGCCAACTAGAATAGATACATTTATGGCTTTTGACTCAAAGTGCTTTCTAAAAGGATATCATGTTCTGTTCCATCAGAAATTCATTCAATATGTATTGACACATCCTATGTGCTAAAACAGGGCTAGTACAGACACACATAATCTGGACACTATTTCTGTCCTCAAGGAGTGCACACTGTCAGTACAGTAATTTTACAGCAACCCTAAAGAGGCTCGATTCTTTCATTTTACAGATTAGGGAACTGGGGCTCACAGAGATTCAATCACTTGCCCAATTAAAAAGAGGCAGTTCATTGAACAGGTTACAACTATCTTTACACCACTCCCAACATGCTCATATTTTCAGAGTTTTTCTTTTTGTAAAGGTAATAACAATATCTGCTCTTTCACATATGCAAAGTAATAATCAAATCTTTTAGAAGTCCCCCCAAAACGAATGCCATCATGATTTTATCAAATATTTAAATATATTCTAGTGCTCTAATGGTGATATTTCGGTCATTTCCATCTGTGTTAGTAAGGTAATGTGAGCTGCTGTAATGGATAAACTCTGAAATATTAGTGCTGTAATGTAAGAAGAGCTTTTTTCATTCTAATATCAGCCCACTGCTGGTGTTCAGCGGGGGGTCTTCCATGTGATGCCTCAGAGACCTGGGTTCCTTCCATCTTGTGACTCTGTCACCTCCTATGATCCTTGAAATCCTTTGCTTTTAGCAAGCAGATGCAACGAGATCACGGGAGAGGCACACCTGTGGTCTGGTCCATCACCACCTGTGCTCACATTCCAGTGTAGAGAGAGAACCAGCCCTACGTTCCTGCCTAGATGCAAGGGGGCAGGAGAGGGCTGAGAAACGTAGTCTTTCGCCCAGGAAGATGGGAAAATCGGTTCTGATGAACACATGGCAGTCTCTGCCTTATCTTCCTTTGCTTTAACTCTCCCTGGACATAAGAGTTAACGGTTAAGTGCTTTTGGTGTCGATGGCTGATCTATCTGGGCTGGACTCATGTTTTGCCACAGTAGGAACTTGGGCTGTTTACCTAACGCTATTTAGTTTCATTTTCTAAGAGTTTAGTGTCTTCCTCAGTAATACTTAACTCTTAGATTATTGGGAGATTTAATGATATAATGCATGTAAAGCACTTTAAAAGGACATGGCACTTGCTAACTGGTCTATAAATACTAACTTTTTTCTACCCCCATTCTTCAGAGGTCATAGGTCATTGATTTCTACGTTCATAATTTCCTTTTATCTCTTAAGGCTGGAGTTAAAACAACAATTTAAAGACATGTTACTGCTGGTCCACACAGAAGTGCTGCATTCTCAAAACTGCAGTGAGAATAAAAATAGAAAAAAAAAAAGAAAAAAAAAGAAAAGCAAAGAACAAAGAGGATAAAAGGAAGGAGAACACAGACTGAGGTAGATAAATAAATAAAACTGTTAATTCTATACGAAAGTGCTCTTCAGAAACCTCCCCACAGGAAAGCTGAAGTTAAATGTATTCTCTATTCATTTTTTCAGTTGAAGCAGAAAAGTCAAGCAATTTTAGTAGCTTGAGGATTCTCGACATAATTCTACGAAATGACCGATTTAATTATTGTTACTGCTGCCATGATTTTTTGAAATGTATGCTCTGTCAAGCACAGTAAGTATCAATACTTATACCTAATTACATGATCAGCATATTTAGGACAGTGCTACGCACAGTGGGTTGGTTTTAAAGACTCAAAACACATCTTTTATACCAACTGATGGAACAGCGTCTATCTTTCCATAAAGTATCGTTTGGTCTAGGATTTTGTTTCATCTGAATTACTACCGCGTGAGTCAGCGTGTCGCTGTTAGGAGCGCTGGCAGGAGACACGAGAGTCCTGGGTCAGAGGCAAAGGCCGTCACGGCTCACGGCAGAGCAAGCAGCGTCCGCACTGGTATGTATGTTGGTGGCCTCGGCCCAAGTGCCAGGGGCCCAGAGGGGTGCTGAGCGCACAGCGGGCTGACACCGTCCCTGAGGACACGGAGCCTGGGGGGCCCACCGCCTTCAGTGCCCAGTAAGCCAGCCGCTCCGGCTCGGCACTTCATCCCGCAAGGTTTCCTGCTATAAACACAAGCCTGAGCAGCGATGTGGGCGAAGAAGGGCCGCTCAGGGCTCATGCAAGATAACCTCTCGGAACAGAGCCTTGAGGTGGCTTACAAGAAGACAGAATAGAGAAGAAGACTAAAACGTTAGAAGAAATTACTGCCAAAGAGAAGCAGTACAGTGAAGATAATGCTGTAGGGAAAGTTAATAGGTACAAATGGATAGCAAAGAGTCTCTGGAATTACTGAAGATCAGTCAGTAGCCCAGCCCTGCGCTTCCTGGTGGTAAGAACAAATTGGTGCAACGTGTGCAAGAGAACTGAAGAGCACGGGGTTATCAGTGAGAACGGACATGATCACAACCGTAACCGGACCCCTGGAGGCTGATCTTCAAAGGATAAGGAGAAAAAAAAAAAAAAAAAAAAAAAAAAGGATAAGGAGGATTTCAAAACTGAGGGTTACAGTGAAACCTGAGGCTTCTAGGCAACTGGGACGTGACCTAATCATACTGGGAACGGGAGGAGCTGAATCAAAGGGCTTTGTCTTCAGAGCAGAGAAAATAAGGTTGGAGGGCAAGAGAGGAGCTAAGGCTTGGGGGACTTCCCTGGCGGCAAAGTGGTTAAGAATCCGCCTGCCAATGCAGGGGACACGGGTTCGAGCCCTGGTCTGGGAAGATCCCATATGCCACGGAGCAACTAAGCCCGTGTACCACAACTACTAAGCCTGGGCTCTAGAGCCCGCGAGCCACAACTACTGAGCCTGCGTGCTGCAACTACTGAAGGCCACGCGCCTAGAGCCCATGCTCCGCAACGAAAGAAGCCACTGCAGTGAGAAGCCCGCGCACCGCAACAAAGAGTAGCTCCCGCTCGCCGCAACTAGAGAAAGCCCGCACGCAGCAACAAAGACCCAACACAGCCAAAAATTAAATAAATTAATAAATAAATAAATTTATTTAAAAAAAAAAAAAGAAAGGCTTGGACCAGGGGAATCAGTTAGTATTGATGGAGAAGAAGAAGCCCCTTTGGTAATTTTCTGAGACAGTGATTGATAAAGCAATATTTAATCTAGATTAACACGACCTCTTTATTAGAAAAAATTAAAAATAAACCAACTGGAGAGATTGGACTACGGTGATGGCAATGACCTAGAGATTAAAAGATTGTTGGGAGAGATAATTCGAAGAAAATTTAACAGGATTTGGTAAAAAGCACAACTAAGGCCTTACTGGCACATTTGTATTTTTGTGTCAAGTGTTTATGTTTTCTGGTTTGGCTTCAGAAATGATCTTACATCTGAAGTACAGACTCTATATCTGTATCTACCTAAGTAAGTATTTTCCACCTGCTCATTGATTTCATTCTATCCTTCTTGTTTTTAGACATGGTATTTATCCAAGAGAGATACTCAGTTCTTCTGACAACAACTATTGAAAAGAACTATACCTGTGAAAATAAAATTCCATATAGCATTTTCCTCGAGGTACCTTAGAAAATGGGAATAATTATTTACAAGTGTGGCTTGCATATTATTACCAGAGCATCAAATACATGTGCAAAAGGGACGTAAATGAAGAAATACCAATGAAACAAAGCAAGTAGTACATAGTGCTTATTATATTTCTCTATGAGGCAAAACAGAAACAGGTCTTGGACCTCCCACAAGAATCTTATAACTAGAAATTATAAGCCCCCCAAAAAAGGTGGAACCGTGGAAATGGAGTTTAACACATCTGAGAATACAGTGACTATTCTTTGGTCTGAGTGTCTGGCTCACTAACAGAAAAGGTAATTTTCATTAAATTTAGTGAGAAATACATTTGTACTGTACTGCAGGATGGATACCTACATGCTTCACTAGAACACAAAGGATCCCTGCCAGATTATCAGTCATTTTCTTCCATGCGCATTAGAGTGAATCTGTTAAATAACTGATAATTCTGTCCAATTTAGTCACATCATAATTTACATGTGCATCAGAAGCCAACATTAGGGAATTACAATAAATAAGTATTGACTCTTACTTCATACTGCCACACTTTTACAAGCAAAAGAAAATTTACTAGACGTTGATGTCTCATTATAGCTGGCATGTAATTTATTTCTCTGTTGGAGTTGAGTTTCTCAACTGTTTCTGTCCATGCAGAAAAAATGTTCCTACCTAAGAAACCTATATAAGAACACAGGAAGCTGGAAAGCTTAATTGAGAGTCTAAGTTAGGTTGTCTTCAAAGAAAAGAAAAAAGAACCCTGTTTCATCACCTCTTATTCACCTGCACAAACCCAGACAGTTGATCGTATACTGATTAGTACATAGTACATCAGAATATACTAATGTGCAGTATATTAGAAGTGTATTATTTATTATTATTTATTATTCCCTATGGGATATCTGGAACTATACTGATTAGCTATATAGAAAGATAAGTAGTTCCATAATTTCCTGAAATTCAAGTAGTAATGATGGTGACAATTTTTACAAAATGTTCTTTCAGTAGCTGTTGACAGCAGGTCAGAGTTCCGGTGGCTATGCCTATTCTCCGACTACCATATTATTGGTGCTTAATTGCCAAATGAGATTTAGACCACCAAAATCACGATGAAGAAAACCCTCAGAGGAATTGTTACTTTAATGAAAGCTATATACTAGTTTGAAAATCCCCACATGAAAGAAATCATTCTTTGTAAATATCTGAAACCAAAGTCCACAGTTCCTACCCTACAAAATATTTATAACCTGGAAAATGCAAGTTAGCCCTTCAAAGGCCACCCACAGTGACCACCATAATAACGGTGGCTACCATTTATTCTACATTTACTGTGAACCAGGCACGGTCAGTATTACAGATGATGTCTCATTCTCACGGTGACTCAGTGCGGTAAATAGCATTAACCCCCATTTTACACACAGAAAGCTGAGGCCTCCTGAGGTTAAACAAACTGTTTCAGACCGCCTAGCCACTGAGTGACAGAATCAGGGTTCTAGAGCCTGCAGTATCACCCGCTCAGTGGAGAGGGACCATCTGCTCTAGGACCCGTGAAAGCACAAGTCCCGGTGACCAGACTGGAATTTAAGACACAAACCGTCTTCACAATTTAAGTATATGAAATAATCCACGGATAATATATAAGAAGGTAACATAAAGATATTAATGTTAAAGCACTATGCTTCCAAGATAAATTTCTCCTATTTCTATTTGCCATCATCTGCCAAAGAAAAAGATAATTTCTATCCCGAAAATATTGAAAGAGACAGGTTTGGAGGCGCTATATTTCAGAAGCAAAAACTGCCCAGGTACTTGAGTAAATATTCTGTAAAGATTCTCCTTCCCCAAACTGAAAATTTATAAACCTCTGTTTGCAAAACTTCTCCCACAAAAAGAGTACATACTGGTAATTCACTCCCTTTTATGGAAAAATATCCTCTTCCAGTGTCATGCTTTGGCAGCTTTCTGGACAACACTAAATTAAGAAAACCCACTGCTTACACACTGATTTATAGAAAAAGCTGATGCAACTACCTATGAAAGAACGACCCCTGAAAAATCAAACCGAGGAGTTGATTCCTTTCTGAAATATTTAAGTCCACAGTCACCGACTTTTATAGACACTTACTTGGCAACGAATTTCTGGAACAGAAGAAAGGTGCAGGGGCACAAGTGCCTGGACCAGAAAGAAACAAGAAGACAGCAAAGCTGCTCGATTCTCAGAGATCAAAGAGCTAACGTTACCTAGACTAACTCCAATTTTTAGACATAACGATAGAAGAAAAAAAAGACAAAAGAAAAAATTTTAGCATTAATTCTACAGTCTTTGCATTTTGAATAAGTCAGTTTTCCTTTATTTCATCTAATTTTAGTATGCTTTTTTTTCTTAGTGGTAACCTAAAAACTTAATACGGATGGAGAATAGATTTTCAATTTCAATGTTGATTCCAGTGTGTCTCTTAGGACTGTGACCTACTTTCGAGCTCTACTTTTTGCAATATGCAACCTTCAAAAGAGGTTTTATGGATCATGAATATGACAGATAAAGATGTTCCACAGTATTTGCCTATGAAGATTAAACATGCACAACCTTAAGCAGCCCGTATTCACTAATATCAGGATAACAATGGCCAGTCATCTTTAAGGGACGAAGAACCATCCAACTGACTGATTAAATATGGTCAAACACAGTTAAGGAAATTCAAAAATATGTCTTGGAGCTCTTCCACGGAAGGTTTGGTATTAAGTTCCCGACTCACCTCCTCCATACTTCTTAAAAATTGTAATCATTTCTTTACTTTAATCTTTTATGTACAAAGCTATTAGTTCGTTTAATAAAACCCACTTTGTAAATACACCTGGAGTACATGCACTTATGTTACAGCTCAACCAGAATTTAAAATACTTGAGACCAGAAATTTAGCGTTTGATGATTTTTCATTTTAGCACAGCATATAAGATAGAGATGTGTAAATACACACACACACCCACACACACACCCCCCAGACAAACCTTATTAAATAATAAAGAAGGCAGAGAGGAATAACTTAACATTTTTTTAAGTACCCACCACGTGCCAGGCCAGTGCTTGAATCTTTACATACACTGTTTCCACTTATTATTATTTCTGTTACTACTATACCCATTTTACTGATGGGAAAATTTAGCTTAAAGTGAAGACAGATTATACTTCAGTTTTTCTGACTCTCAAACATGCAATCTTTCAACCATACCTTATGATCTCTAAATACTGAAATCATTTCAAATGTAGCGGGTACCTAAAAACAAAAACAAAACAACTGAAGGGCCTTAAGGGTTACCAACACAGTTTCAGGATCATATGCCACTACTTCAGGCTGAAGTCAAGCAAATGCTAACTATTAAGCAATGTGCTGAGAAAATGCAATCAGGAATTTTCCTTGCCTCTGTCTTCCTGAGGTCTCCAGTAATTTCTGCCCCTTTCTAGATCGGAGAGCTACTGCATTTATCTTCATTAGCAATCATCATAAGTCTCTTCCATTTACAAAACGCTGGAATTTTACTATGTGAGGCATCATCTTTTCAGTTCATTTCATACTCAACATGTACCTTTCCTAAGAGAAACGTAACGCTTTGGTTTAAGAAGAAACCTGAAACCGGCCTCCTTCTACCTTGTTATTCAGGGATGTTTCAGTAAGCACAGGGTGACAGGCCAACAAAGGAATGATTTATGAAGAATCAGAGATGATGTCATGAGGAAACAATATAAAAATGAAGCAGAAGAGGCCATAAGAGGTACAGCAATAAGGCAAAGAGATTTTCTAAAAGAGGCTAATATTAGAAGGATTTAGATACCTAAACAATTATTTTCCTTTCGAAGTAAACACTTTGGAATGCTATACAGGCAAGTTTGAGACCCACATCACACAATTTTAGATGTGATACAGATTTTCATCTTTGCAGAATGGATTTTATTTTTGGAAATAAACACACTATTTGGAGTTACAAAAATGCTACAGAATGTAGATGTTCACACTGAGTTAACATCGCCTGCTTAGAAACAAGAGGCTAGAACATAAGAACGAGACTTAAAACGGGGCCTATAAGCTGACTCCAAAGGTAGTTCTACAGGGGGAGTTTCAAAATGTTTTAATCAATATTGATGCTATTGGTATATAAGTTTATGGTTCCCTTGACAGTCAACAAATAAGTATTGTGATGCTAGCAAAACAACTGGAAAGAGTTTCATCAATCTCACGTATGCGTAACAGGAAAAAGATCACCATCATAGTATCACTATGCTGGACTGGAAAAAAATATGTAACAGCATGAAACCCAAATATCTGTTGTACTCTGACCCAGGATGGGGAAATTACAAGCAGTGAGCGCAGAAAACAACACATGAACAGTTCACTGCAACACAGTCGAAAGCAATGATTAATAACTGATGGGAAATAACTGCAGCTGACAGACAGGTAGGCCTATAGCCACGAGGACTGGAGCTGCTTTTTGCATTTATAAGGTTAAAAGGCATGCCCCAAATAGCAAGCAGGTCCTTTGAATACCAGCTCCAAAAGTCGTATGTATTCAGTATAAAAATGCTCATGATATACGCAGGCCTCTTCATTCACACCTGCACAAGAACAAATTCACTTTCAAGTAGGTTGACTATCGTGTTATTTTTTTAAAATGAAGGACAGATAAGAATAATCTATTATTCACAGGGGGAGGCATCACCAACCAAATCATACCTTGTAATAGTTACTATGTTAAGCAATTTACTTACTACAGCATTTAGAGAGGACATAATTTTGTGTGACCTTTACTTAAAAAAAACCCCAAACTATCAAACAAATACGAAGGCAGAGAAAAGGACACGTTTAGATATGCAAGGACTCAGAAAATCTGCTTCCCTGTTCTGAGTCTTAGGACCTTAGGAACACGCTCTAGCGAAGGAAGAAAAAAATAGAGAGCTGTATAGGAGAATAACTATAATTAGATTACAATCTACGGTTCTATGTTAACAATATATACTTAATGACTAAGTTTTAAACAGTCATATAACTATATTGAAAGAATGGAGAAAAAATAAGTCGACAAGCTGCAAGACAGGTGTCTCGTGTTATAAGACGTCAACAGATAACATCGAAAGTTAATAAATTAAGAAATAATGGTATATTACCTAGTAACATGGATTTAAGCATCAAATAAACAGCTCAAAGCGTTAACAGCAGCTGCTTCTGGATGTGGAAATGGGGTGGGGTGAGGTGAGGGATTGCCATTCCTCGTGATGGCTCTTCCAGTTGAAACTAAATTTTTAACTATGTACCTGAATTACTTTAATCATAAAATAATTTATGAAAGAACAAATACTCTAAAATATGACCCAACTCCCTCTTGCAAAAGCGCCATTAATAATATTACCTACTGGATATTTATAAAGTCTGGGTAAATCACCCTGCTAAGATGTCACATAATTAGATAAGTTGCAAAGGTTAATTATATATGATACAGTGTTCAACTACAATCCTTTACTTTTAGATGTAATTTTAAATTTAAATATTTTTTTTAAATCTCAGTCTCTTTCAAACTGAATTTTTCTCTCCTCCTTTTCCTTTTCCTTCGAGAACAGGTTCTCCTTCGAGAACCTACTTCTCGACTGATTTAATGCTGATTATCAGTATAGCTGTGACAAGCGCTTTACTAAATACAGCAGGTACCACTCTTGAACTAAAGACATCTGTATTATTTGGCTCTTACTGCCCAAGCAAGACAAATATTTGCTTGGCATAACTTTTTTGTGGTGATAAGAATGGATTAAATCATTTGCTGGTCAGTGCCTCATGGCTTTCTCTTCGTTTTTTTACATCTATAAGCAGTCCATGCTCATCATTCTAAAAAAGTTAGAACAAAGAAATGAAAAGACAAAATAAATAAATAAAATCTCCCCAACTCTCTCCACCCACCCAGAAATATCCACGGTTATCATTTAGGGTGTACTCTTTCAGACTTTTCTCATTCAACCATATACTGTATATATATTAAATAGGAACATATTATTTGTGCTCTTCTATAACCTATTTCTTTCTACTTAATAATTATAAATTCTTTCAACAATTATTAGAGGTCATACAGCTCTAAATCCAAATACTTTCAAAGATTATGAGGTGTTAAACTGTGTACTTTAAGCAATCCCCGATTTTTGGCCATTGAGGGGTTTTTTTGACATTGTAAACAAATGTATACTTTTGAAAATTTTAATAAAAATTGCTAATTGTGCCCCTTAAACTGTTCACCAGGAAGCACTCCTACCAGAAGTGTGACAGTGACATTAGTAAGCTTTTAAAATTTTTGCCAACGTGAGAAATGAAACATGATATCTCAGTGCTGCTTTTTTTCGACTTAATGACGTCATTAAGATCATTAATAATGCTGAATATTTTTTTCACGGTTCTTAGCTATCTACATGTCACTTTATATAAATTTCCCATTTTTCTATTGTCTTTTTTACAAATTGATTTGTAAAAGCTCTTTATATATTAAGACTATCAAAGCTCTGCCATATTTGTAAATCATTAACTCGCTTATTTGCATCTTTCTAAAGATTCTTTTCACATTTGGTCTCTGGATGGGGAGTTTGTGATGAAAATTTAATACCTTCTTGTCAGTACACAAAGCTATTTTGAAGAGTGTAAAGTTAGATACCGTTGACTTGTGCCTTTGATGATTAGCAAGTGAAACATATGATTGAGTATGGCTGTTATATTAAACTCAGGTCTGCTGATGTGTCTCTGCCAAGGTAGCAGGAAGATAACATGAGTCAATCACAATCACTTCTCTGCCATTGGATGTCCATTTTTCCCTAGCTGACAAACCTATTTGGCATAAGATTTTCAGCATAAATCATTATTCAGGGACCAGAAAGGAAAAAAGGAGGTAGACTCTAAATCTAGTTTTAGGAGTAAAAATTAAAAACAATTGTTAGGGCTGGCATAATAAGAATTATTTAAGCTTGTACTAGCTTACTCCTTGGCCTCTAGGTAAAAAAAAGTTAAGAATGCAATTGGGGAGAAGAAGGAGAGATGGATTATGGGAAAGGAAGGGTCAAAACAATGCATGCCAAGTTTACAGTATAAATAAGATGAAAGTAAGTTATAGTCATGTAAGAATCTCCTTTAACGTTTAATACAATTGGTAATATATATATTTTTTAAGATGGTCTTTGGAACATGATATCTAATAATTATTTATAATAATACAAGAATTCATTGATAAACTCCAGATATTTACTTGGGCTCACTTTATTATGTCTCAGCTACTCAAGCATTTACTTCCTGAATTCCATGCTTCAGACATAGACCAGAACTATTTGACACTTAGGAACAATATTTTGAGGGTTACGTAAACCAGAAGTCATATAAGTGCCTTATTTAAAAATTATTTTTCACTCTTTTGGATTCTGGCCCTGTTGCTATTTCAAGAAGTACATGCTGGAAAAAGCTTTTCTAACACTCCCTTTAAAAACACATAGATACTTTACGATGACATTTGTTACCCAAGGTTTATGTATCCAGCACTCTTACAGTCTGTAAAAGTTTTAAAGAAGAAAATAATGTATCTTGCGAGAAGGGTGGTAGAGATTTTAGTAGTTGGGAATCTGGCCGATGGTTGGGTTTATATACAATTCTCAGTCAGTAAACCCTATTAAGCTGCATATCCTGTCATCAGATGTCTAGTTCTTTGGTTCCTAGGTGCTTTGAGCGATAAGAGTTCTAGAACTTCTTAACAGTGGAGGATTAAGGAGTCGTCTTGAAGATGCATTCGCATTGCACGCATACTTTTTTTCTTAGACTTATTCATTTGTCATGAATTGGGGGCAAGTAATAAAGATTATGGGAGAAGAATATAGCAATGAGCTGTGAAGAGAGGAATCTACAAAAAGAAAACAGAAGAAGAGAGAGGTGGGGAAGGGTTCCCTTTCTCAGTGTTTGACAACCCAATCCATGGGCCATGGCATACGGTAGGCAGCTTTTCATTGAATGACTTCGGAGTGACATACACCTGCGTTCAAATACCAGTCAAATACCACCTGGGAAAATTGTGTAACTCCTGTGAGACTCAGTTGTGCCATCTGAAAAGTGGGACCAACACCTCAGAGGCTAATTGTGGAAATTAAACGTCAAGGTATCTTTTTCAGCTGAGGCTCTAACGTACGCTCTTCTTTATCACCTTACACGTTAGGAGTGAATTCTTTAACTTCCAACTTGGAGTGGCATTCTTCAGATCCATCCTGGTTTAAGTAACCTCAGCCCGCCGTACACCTCTTCATCACCAGGTGAATGGTTTTATTTCCAAGTCAAGTCATTTCACAGACCTGGCACTGTTTATGTACTGAGTGACCACGGACTCTGTGCCTTTACTTTCAAGCTTCTACGAGAATTATACTACAAAGCATGTACACATTCTGGTAAATGCTTAACATTACTTACGGTAAAACCACTTAGCTCACTGAGGAAACCTGCCTCTGGCAAAGCTGCTTTATAAACCATCCCGTGCACTGTGCTGAAACCTAGAATTTGTAAACATGTCTTTTCATCAAGTCCTGAGAAAATGACTGTTCATGGAATTTGAGGGTGCACACGATGCCACTGGAAAAGGGAGAGAGGTTTCGGCAACATTTTGCCCGATTTGGTAGCATCTCAGTGAAACGCGACTAGCACGCTCACAAGGGGTCATGACACTGTGAGTGGCGCGTGAAGAACAGCAGAAATACTCCGCAAGGCAGAAGAACGTGCCAAGAAGTGAGGATAAATGATGAGGAGCAGTTCTCCGAACAGCCCTTAATTTCTAAGCTAAATTCAATGTGTATCAATTATCGTCATCAACATCAAAAACACTTACATCCCGGTGCGTTACTAGATATTACAGAACGAGATTACATTCGTCAGCATCTTCCTTCCAAGAAGCTGACGTCTCAGGTATATTTGGTCCCATGAACTCTGGGCTGAGAACCTCAACTTTTACGACTATAAGATGTCACGTGCTGATGAAGATAGAACACACCGACAAACGAACAAACAAACCAGCACCCAAACCGCTATTTAATTTTGAACAGGAAAGGCATCATGTGCATTGACGCCTCAATCAGCTCCAAACCATTCCTTCTTTACAAGATCCCGAGTTTTCGTGACGCAACTATTGCTTATACAGTCTCTTTACCAAGATTCCTTTACTGGAAGAGTTATATGTGCGTGGCCCTTTGCAATTCCTGCCTTACAGGTACACATCTGCGTTTAAATGTCTACCTCTGCTTGTTTTTCATGAAGAAGAATAAAACTTGACTGTCTGCTAATGGACTGATAGAAATGGTAACTGTGTCTAATTGTAGCAGAAGCATAAAATTGCTGCCTGTTTTTTTAAAGTTAGGTTGCCTATGGTTGGTCCTCTAAAATTAGAAGTGTAATTCCAGAGTTCAGTGCCTGTTTCAATTGATTAGGAAAATTGCCACTTGTATGAACATTCAATTTCATACCTTTAACCACTAAACTGCTATGTGAGACTCCGTATTTTTAAGAAACTAGCTTTAAAAACGTATTAAAAGATGTACTTAAATCCAAAGTATTTTCACTTTGTTATTCAGTATCCCACCAAAAGTATATTTCTAGAATTTAGTGTGGTAGAAAATACTTAAAATAGCTGTAAATACACCACTCCTGGTACACTTTAGAGTAACCTGCAGTTGCTTTTGGGAAACCCATAGCTCAAAAACACGTGTTAAGTCTTTAATGTTATCAAGTCTACATTTTTTTTCTTGACTCTGTTGTATTCTACAATATACCACATCAAAAAAATTCAGAAAACATTCAGGATGTGTTTTGATCCAAGTCTCAAAATTGGTCATTAGCTATTAATGATCTTAGCTGTTTGTTTGCATAATAAAAATCTCTTCTAGTTATCCCAGGAGCTGCTTCAGATCCTAACACATCTCACCTCAATTTGTCCTATCTTACAAGATTTTATGATAAATCATAAAGCACACTCAGCAGGAACTGTTCTGTGAAAATAAGTAGTCAGGTTTACATTTTTAAGGGTTTCAACTGTAATAGACAGATTTTTAATGAAGCTACAATTGAGAAAGAAAATAAATAAAAGCAAGTCGCTATGCATGCACTAAAATTTACAACGACTGTAACAAGAAGAAATCAATCAAATCTCTCACTTAGAACAATCTCTGTTTTCTTACAAAGCACAAAATCACTTGAGCTGAACAGACAACAAATACTAACCGAATACACACGCATCAACTAATTAAAGGCCAATTTTCCACAAGAGGAAAAAACAGTTGTGTTTATAGGTGTCTAAAGGCATATTCTCCCTTCTGAGAAAAAGGTACTCTTTCTGTGGCTTGAATAAATTCCTGTGTATCGTTTGTGTAAAAGGGAGGGAGAGGGAAGCAGACAAAAGAGCATTCCAGTCCCTAAATAAATCAGCTCTGTTTAGAAGGGCAAGACTAAGTCACTGCCTTTACGGTGGCTTCCATTAAGCTGGAGCAGTAATATTAAACCTCTTCAGATGACCGGCAGAATATATTAAACCTCTTCAGACGACCGGCAGGACATGAGTAAACCAAGAACAGTGTGACCGGCCCCTTAGAAAAACAGGGGTCTGGGCATACACACAAACTTTAATTCCATCATGCAATAAGAAAATGCTGAATAAATTAACTTTTTCAAAGGGCCATTATACCTTAGTTCCTCATTACAGATCTCATTACAGACTGTCTTTATAATGCTCACCTGACACTATCATGCAAAATGCTTAGCTTCTAAGGTCAGTCTAAGTAAGAGAACAATTCTCCTATTTATAGCAAAGGATGAACTTTTCTCATTTAGATGTTTAAGCAGCTAACCCCTGAGTTTAATGTAATTAGGGAAGGGATATTCAATTTACAGTATCCACAAGTAATGATAATTAAATTGATCGAAAAAAGCTGTTGCTAAGCATAAGCTACCTTTGTAATTACATCCCGTTTTCAAAACGACTTTACTACTGTGAACTTCAAGCATTTCAGCAAATGAAGGCCAATACACATAAAACGAAAACTACAGTAGCTTAAAAGCTCGGCTGTGTAACATAATGAGCAGTAAGACCAGAGGGAAATCTCGGGAACATTCTATAACTCACCACGACAGCCTATGCTCTCTCCTTTCCTCTCACCAACAGCCATTAAAAATATGCAAGATGGTCTTCGGTTTTCACCAGATTCTTCATTGTCATTTTTTTTTTTCACTTTTAAAGGAAACTAAAGAATCCGTTCTCCTTATTTCTCTATTATTTAAAGTGGCTGGTCATAAGTTCCAGTTCTGTGTTTATTTGAAAGCCCAGACGAAGAGCTATGAATATGAAACCATATTCCCCCGTGAGTCCTGAAGATTAGCTAGGTCAGCATTCCACCAGGACCAAGGTGAAAAATAAACAAATAACCATGTTCAGAGCAGCTGCAGCGATCACTCTTTGGAAAATTATTCAGGCATTATGAGAAAGACAATATTAAACGCTGCCACTTGCAGCTTCGTGGCTCTCTGAATATTCACGTCAGAAAAGGGCCGAGCACTTCAGGGGTACCATCAGAGAGCTTGCCCATCTGAGCATCTTCCATTAAGTTTCTGTCGTAAAGGAGGAAGGCGGGAACATCTGCCTGACGACAGGCAAAAGGCTTGTCATAATTCATTAATATCACAGCTTTGCTCAGGTTTCCTTCAATGAGCCAGGCAAGAAGCCTATGAAAAAGTGCTGAGCACACAACTTCTCCGAAGAAGCTGCCGCAATCAACTTGGTACCACTTGGTCCTCCTACACTATCGGCTAAAGACCTTCCATAGGACTTCCCAGGAGAAAGGTGATTCCATAAGCATCGCCTCACGACTGCATAAATCAATAATTCCTAGATCAAATTTCAAAAGGATAGGGAAGAGAAATATTTAAAACATCCCCAAAGTAGGAAAGTTAAAAAGTTCCTAGTGCTATTAAAGTATCCCTTCTAGTAAAACATAATGTATGAAGTTAAGGTAAAGATTACTGGTCTTAAAAAAACAGACATTGGAAAGAACAGAATTCTCTATATATTGCCATTTCCCTTGACTAAATTATTTCAAGGGAGTGGAAAGAAACAGCAACCTACATCATTTCAATTAAGTGAACAATTTAACGTAAAATGACTTCTATTAACAAAACCATGTAGTATTATCCATCTATGTTTCTAGAACAGAATATCATATATTGGTGTCTTTTCATTTTCCTTCCACATTTTGCTACCTAACACACTGAAGAACCAGGAATCTGGCTAAGTATTTACTCTATGTTTTCATTTACCTGGCAAAAAGGAGGAAATTTGAAAATGGAAGAGCAATAGACACATTTGCAAATCAGCAGACAGTGGTACCACTGGTTATAAAAATGGCAGCAGTAAAAGGGAAATATTATCAAGAACCACATTCCAGTTTTATTAAATTCTTTATGATTAACTTAGAAATAAATTAAAGGTTATCTGTTAATTTAGCAAACAATACACTGAAGACGGGTGGTTATAAATTTTTCAACATTGGTATCGCTTTTATAATTCTAATAAACATCTTGGTTAGCGAGCCAATTATAGAATTTCTTTTTCATTATTGTTATTATTTTAACTTTATTTTAAACTCTAAGTATAATATCTATTATTTAAAGTGCATGAAATCAAGACAGCATTAATGTATATAACGATCATAAAATGAAGGTACAATCTGACTGAACAGAAATCAATAACGGTATTTAATGACTTCACGAGGAAAATAAATGACCCTCGCACCCTTAATGGATTAATGTCAGTTATGAGCAACACATCACGTAATGCTGACACAGTCTCACTCAAAGTGGTGTCCCTTTTCATGTGAGTGCCTTAAAGCTTTATCAAAGGAAATTGTGTTTTAATGCTATTTTGGATGTCATTTTTGAGAGGATTTTTACAATCCCATTTCAGAAAGCATAAAGCACGCTCTGAATTGTTACAAGGAGCTTTTGTCATTGCCACATGTACTAGGTCACCCCCTGAAAGCTTTCCAACATGAAATCCTAAATATATAAAAAGGATAACAACTTATAATATTACTCAAACACCTAGTTTACTGTAGCTTGTCTTCTTTGAATACATACACCCTTAATGTTACTCCAGAATGTTCTCTTTTTTCCCTAGATAAGGAAAGAAGCCTATGCTACATATGTGTGCTGCAGTCAATTCCACAACATAAAACACACGTGCTTCACATACATGGACAAACGGCTTGATGATCAGAGCACGCACAAAGGAAGGCTCACCAATAACTTGATATGCAGCTACTGATTTGTAAAGTCATTAAACCTCCTAGGAAGTTTATACAAAGATGAATTTCTCTTTTCTCCTAATAACTTAATGTCCTTCTTATGAAGAAAGAATGTCATAGCTCTTCTCCTTATGACATAAAGTTACAGGAAAATATAAACCACTCCTTTTCACTCCTTTAAAAGATGCTAAAATAGTCTTATAATTATCATTTGCAGAGAGTCTGGCTTTTGCTTGTCAAAAAAAATGTCGCCCATTGTGAAACAAAGATTTAATAAATATGTAATATTTTGGACTTTTGTTTTCTACTGAGTATTTGAAACCACTAGCAATAGGAATATCTTGATGCTGTAACTCAGGTTATTATTATTTTTTCCAGCATAATTTAAAATTCATTTCTGACTGATTCAGCAGTCATCAAGCAAAGCTTCCAGTAACCTCTCTGAAGATTTGGCACAGATAAGAAGTTCAGAATAGGAACAAACGTGCAATGATGAACAGCAGCTACTACAGTTATTTCTAAAAATAGCCGGGTTTCAGGCTTTCAGAGGCTTAGGTTTCTCACCAAACGAAACTCAAAAATCCTTAAGATAGAACCAGGAAACTGTAGCTAGAGATTCCTGACTGACATGAATCTTACTTCCTTTATCCCAAAGGATATAATAACTTCTCAAGTAAATGTAGCATCATAATTAGTTATAATTGACTTTGCCTTTTAATTTTTAAGGCAAGCTACAAAGTATGGATTGCTGTGTCAACTGGCAGACAGTTTCTGACACCATACCATATGTCTCAGCTCTGTCATCCGAACCCCGTTCCTCATCAGGGTAGCTTCACTGTCTGCTAGGTTTTAAGATCATTTCAGCAAATGTTAGCTTTATGTTACTGAACCACACTGCACGATGTTAACATATGCTGTCATGACTGTGACGTGGCTTCAAATCTACAAAAATTCACAGTAACATTAGGGATTACAGGAGGACGATTAGAAATACAGCTTAGGAGGAGATGCCCCACACTTCACGTCACTAGTTTTGAGACCACGCTAGCTGGGCTCCCTCTTTTCACCTCTGTCCTGCCCCCCAGTCCGTCTTCTTCCTTTAGCTCATCACACCTGCTGGGAAGACGCGGTCCACCGACACTCCCCTGAAATTAACGGGATGCTAGCATGTACCTGTTCTCAGCCACTCAGCAGGTACACTTCACCTGGAACACTGCGAATCAGTGAAGCAACTGAAAGGGGAGGACTTACTTCTCTCTTTCCAACTACTCTTCTGCACCCCAATCCCTTCCTTCTTGCTTTACACCAATGTCCACGGCAGCACCTGCGGGCAGTGTAATGCAATACCACCGCAAGCTTCCCCTTGTCAACAGTGGATTCTGTAGGTGTCCTGCATTAAAACCTACGGTAAACAACTCAAGGCTACTAAAAAGTACTCCCCTGAGACTTCTTACAATCAACTGAATATAATTCACCTTTAAAAATAAGATTGGGGGGGAAAAATAACACAATTTTCCCTAACATATTTCACAATTTTCAATGGAATCCTTGAACAATTTGAAAACACTACCTACCACCTTAACATTAACAAAATACATTGATGAAAAAAATATATAAATACTCTACATACCAAAATCTAACAGAGTACCATGTTGTATGAACTAATTGAAAAGAAATCCAAATTTGAAATTAGATTAGAGGCATGTACCAGGGTGTGAAACAGAGGTCATCAAAATGCTCATGGCTCGTAAGTTTCACTACAAACTGTAAGCTGCACTATACATGAAAAACACTTTTTCATATGTAGAGAAAAACATGTATGGAATATGTATTTATACATATATACATTTCATCACAAATTTTTAATGTAATGAAATTAAGGAGATAGAGTACTGCTTAACAATACTCAGTGACATACATGTAGTGAAATTCATTCACTCATCTGACAAACATCCTGTGTCCCAAACTGAACCATGATAAAGAAATATCTCCCAAAGTTTACAGCAAAATATTTGTGCTGGAATCATTTTTGAAGGTAGTTTTTTGCTTTAAAGTTTACCTTGTTAATTAAAAAAAATACTGACCACACTGCATTCAAAGAAAATCCTCATAAATCTTTCTTTGTGAAACAGTATGTAAAAACCCAGAGCAGGCTTACTGGCCTCACAGCTGAGGTCAGGAGAATGTAAAGTTCTTGTGGATTCACTGGAGTGTGTGGAGATAGCAGATAGGAAGCACCACATACATCTGCATATGTTCAACTCTTTCTCAAATTTATACAAGTATCTCATGTCACTACACTGGGAAGTCACCAGAAGGGTGAGAAAAACACAAGTAGGCATAAAGCTGAAACTGTGGCGGATGGAAAAGGTTCGAGAAATCAAAGGATGGCAGCTCAGCATCAATTCGGAGTGCTGGTGCTGCAAGGCCAACAGTTAGCCAGTTCAAGCCTAACATGAGGCCCAAGATACCACCAGAGTTGCCAAGGAGCCCTTTCATGTTGTACTAAATGTGCTTAGAACAATCTCAGCAAGACTATCATTCACAAAAATCACTTTAAATGTATTTTTTGAGCAATTCTTTGGTATAACTAAAATAAATAATAGAGATATTTAACCTCATATAACATTCTTGAGCACAACCGTCCATCGCATTTACCTTTCCATGAAATCAAAAATTACACCCACTTAGAGTATACCAGTTTTTTCCCTGTAATCTGACATTGTTATATACCAACTGCAATATGAATTACTGTTTGGGGAGCTCTTGACTCACAAGGCCCAGGAGAGGAGAGCACAAAGGATGCTGTTATTCAGCACCACCCCTCACCAGCGCAAAAAAAGAAGAGGACAGCATTTTAAGGTTAATACACAGTACCTTATACAACTAAAGATGCAGAAATTAATCACAGAGTAACTGAAGCAATTCCTATCAATACCAGGTGGTGATCATGGTTATTTAAACAAGACGAAAATCAAGATCTATCTTGGATGAACACGTGTATTAATCAAATATTTGAATACTTATAATTATTATATAATTTTATATAACATTATATTATTTTATATAACTATTTTATATAACATTATAATAAACACCCCTAGATATTAAGAATTTATAATAACTGTATTGTCAGTCTGGTGGTCAGAAATTTACAGCAGAACAGAGTGAGAATTAAAGGATTCTTCTTGTGCTAGATGGTGGCTTCAGTCTGTTGTGTAAGAACGGAAGTGGACGAATGGTTTACCTATTTCTAGATGGGAGAGAGGGTGAGTGACCTCTAAATAATAGTATGAGAACCAAAAGCAAAACTGAACAACCCCAGAATATTATGCTCTGACATGAGTACTTGGGTTAATGAACATCTTACATAGCCCCTCCTAGGTAGTATAAGCAGGAAATAAAAGAGAAATGCTATTGGAGAGGAAAATTATTGTGTTCAATACTGTGTATTTTGCAGGGAGAAAAAAAAAATATTTGGACTTTTTTCCCAGCTAGCATGGTAGATTTGCTGTCCAACAAATAAGGACATAAAAGCTGGGGGAAAAGGGCACTAAAGATACTCTACATGACCTCATCTACTAATGCTGTCTGCAGACTTCCTATAGAAACTAACGTGTTACAATAATGAATAAATTTAAACGTCTTGTACTTTAAAAATATTCCTGGTATTTATTATATTAAAAATCATAGTGTTTTAAAAATAACAGGGACCATAGAAAGCAGCTAGTTTAAACTTCTCACGTCACAGATGATAAAGAGAAAGCAAACCGGGGCCCAAGGCTGCACAGCTAGTTAGTGAAAAGCTAGCTGACCCCTCCCCGCAAAATATATTTTACATACACAGCTAGTTAGTGAAAAGTTAGCTGAGCCCTCCCCGCAAAATATATTTTACATGTAGCCCAAATTAACTAAGGTTTGTGATATACCACCACAATTAATTTCTTCAAGGCATCCTACTGCTTTTAGCAAAGTGCAAATTCTTGATCC
Organism: Balaenoptera acutorostrata; assembly: GCF_949987535.1. Taxonomy (NCBI): domain Eukaryota; kingdom Metazoa; phylum Chordata; class Mammalia; order Artiodactyla; family Balaenopteridae; genus Balaenoptera; species Balaenoptera acutorostrata. The sequence goes on along the minus strand of NC_080084.1, from coordinate 39,529,181 downwards.
TGAGTTCAAGGTCCTCCATGATCTGGTCCCAAACTTACTTTCCATTGAGTTCAAATCAAACTGAACTCACTAGCTCCCTGGACCGTGTCTTATTTTTGGAATACCCTTCTCCTTTTCTTGAGGTCTACGTCATTCACACCTTTGAAGCATGTCTCCACTGCAGTCTTTCCTGATCTTCCTAGCTAAGCCTACTGCTGTCTCAAACAGCATTTGGTCTTTATCTTAGAGAATTTATCATTTTCTACTTGTATCATATTACATACATGTTTTGGGCTTCCCTACTACAGGGGTCCCCAACCCCCGGGCCGCAGACCAGTACCGGCCCGCGGCCTACTACGAACCGGGCCGCGCAGCAGGAGGTGAGCGGCGGGCAAGCGAGCGAAGCTTCATCTGTATTTACAGCCGCTCCCCATTGCTTGCGTTGCTGCCTGAGCTCTGCCTCCGGTCAGCGTTATGGTGAGCTGTATAATTATTTCGTTATATATTACAGTGTAATCATAGAGATAAAGTGCACAATAAACGTAATGCGCTTGAATCGTCCCGAAACCACCCCCCGCCAGCCCACGGAAAAAGCGCCTTCCACGAAACCGGTCCCTGGTACCAGAAAGGTTGCGGAGCGCTGCCCGACCACTGTATTCTGCTAGGGCAACGCCTACTCGACCTCTACTCGTCCGTCAGGGGGGGTGATCTTTAAAAAAAAATCGGACTTTATCATTCCCTGTTTCAACCCAAAGCACTGATGAAAGCCTTCACATCCCACGTGATCTGTCCCCTTCCTAGCTCTCCCACCTCACTCCACACCGTTCTCTGCCCCTCTCACTAACCTGCAGCCATACTGGCCTCTCTGCCCACCTTTTCTCATTCCAGGTCTTCACATACACTCCTCCCTCCTGCTCTGAATACCCTTCCCCAGATCTTCGTGTGGCCACTCCAGCCTCGCCTTTCAGGTCAAGTGTCACATCCTCACAGAGGCATCTGCTGACCGCCCCACCCTGAGATGTCTCCTCCAGTTACGCTATGGCATCATTTGTTCAATGTGTCCATTGTCTCATGCCCCTCCATTACCATGGCTTATGACTTCTTTATTATCTGACTGCAGAACCGGAATGTAAGTTCTATTACAGCAAGAACTTACCATGTCTGGTTCAATGATAAATTACCAATAACCAGTACAGAGCAGGCACTCAGAGACTGTGTGCTGAATAAATGAATTAATGACTTTCTCTCATCTCTCACCACTCTTGGCGTTGTGCTTCATGTACATCAGTGCTGAAAATATTTGTAAAACGAAGGAGGAAAGGAAGAGAAAAGAAGAAGTGAGTCAATCACTCTAGTTTACTAACCTTCTGTTACAGTGCATTTTCTATTATGTATAGTCTCTTTCCTACAAAATATTTAATGATGGAAAACAGTGATCAAATCGTATGTTAAAGATTTTTATTTTAAAAAGACACAAAACAATTTAAACTCCAAAATCAGGAAAGAAGGAAGGAGGGAAGGGGGGGGGGGGGAGGGAGGGAGGTAGGAGGGAGGGAGGGGGGAGGGAGGGGGGAGGGAGGAAGGGAGGGAGGGAGCAAGGGAAGACTTGCAAGGAGTGAGGCAATGTTTTGCTTAGGGAGCATATACTGTTATCTCTACTGCAAAAGAATTTTGGATAATTTGTCAGTGGTAAGCAAAGGTTTTGTGAAATTATGTTAGTCTGTTACAAGTGACGAGAAAACCATCAATCATTTCAACAGTGTGGTGTTCTTATTCACACTTAACTCAATAAAGGCTGGTTTTTCTTTCTATTAAAGTCTGAATATTTTATACATGCCCACTATGGGACCCGGCACGTTCTCCCCACCCTGCGAATCCATACAAACCCTGAAAGCTCAGTTTACTACTAAAATAACCAAAGGTGATTTCACAAGTCATGAAAAAACACAATACAGGTTTGGAAATTTCTACTCTACACCATTTTAAATCATAGTAATATGTATCTGGTAAAAATAATCATGAAAACATAGCTTTGGAGATCATGTAAACACAAACAATCAGAGAATGAATTAAATTATTCTGCAAGGACACATTTTCCCTTTGTGTCTTAGAGCACGTTATAAAATGTACTAGCTGTGATAAGCCTTCGCTCTTTCAAAATAAAATTGTGGTTCCAAAATATGATTACTTACCAATTCTGGAGTCTCTTTTTACCTTAAAGATGAAACTCTTTCCACTATACAAAACAAAACCTGTCAAGAATTCCAAACATAGTATATCCATATCATGTCCATGAATGCACGTATGCTTTCAAGAGTATACAATCACTTTCCAAAAAGTAATAAGCTCATTTAAAATGAAGAAAAGAATACAGAATTATTTTTAACCACTGACTAACATTTATGTAGAGTCATTTAAAATTGAAAATGAAAGGAATCTTTTTTTTCCCCAGCCGTTGCAATGTATTGTTAGCATAATTCCTTCCATTCCTCACCTCTTAGTGACACAGGCTTCCATCATCAGCATTCTTCCAGAACTTTTAAATTATCAATACTTTCTGGTTTCAAATACACATGAAATTAGATTACGTATTACATACTTTTCTTTATAGAGTCTCCATTTTAGATCCCTCAATTAAAATGAAAATCTTCCTCTTGAAATAGTTTCTATCTCAGCATTCTGTAACACTGGACTGTTCCAGCTATCCTGTCTTAGATCCGACTTCTTTCCCTCGTATTTGTTAATTGCCAACTTCTCACTTCCTCTTGAATGTGTGATTTCCTTCCTTGATTTGTTTTCTTGTTTTGATTCTTCATATAACTTCCCACATGCAATAGATAAGAATAACATACAACTGACATCCCCAGCCTTGGCCATTCTCTAGCATTATATCTAATATCTCTATTTGTATACAGAATAGACTTATTTAGATAACGTACCAATTCACAAAATTGAAGCTCTTCCTTCCTCGCTATAATTAGTCACTCTATCCTCTTCAGTGATACTATCTAAAACAACTGCCCTTTTCATCCTGGAAATTAAATACATGGCTAAATCATGCCACCTTGTTTTCTCTTGTCAGTATTTCTCAGAACCCTCTTCCAGTTTGGACTTAGCCACTGCTCTAATGACTTCAAGCTGGGGCTCCTCTTTCGTCTGCCTAACTCTGGTCTCCCAAATCAAACTTCTTCAACAATGACCCCCTTTATGCCAGAAATCCCATTTCTACGCACTTGTCAGCATATTACCCATATGTGTTTCAGATCTGTTTGTCATCACCTGGAAGCGATTAGTCATTATTATTTTTACACCCTTGCTTTTGCCATTTTATCCAAAAGACACTCACTTCCTCATCATCTGTACAAATCTCTATCTCCATTCCCCTCAAGACCTAGCTTAACTCTACTCAATACTCTGTAATGGCCTATATGGGAAAAGAATCTAAAAAAGAGTGGATATATGTATAACTGATTCACTTTGCTGTACACCTGAAACTAACACAACATTGTAAATCAACTATACTCCAATAAAAATTATTTAACAGAAGACCTAGCTTAAAAGTCATTACTGCCGTATGTAATTTCCTATTTCAATCTACTATATTCTAGACTTCCTATTCTATTTTGCGCCCAAAATTTAAAGGCTCTGCTTGCTACAATTACACCACTGCACTTAATAAATATTAAGGAACACCAACTATGTGAACCTATTAGAACCTGAGAACAAATATTTGAATAATTCCCTGAATCTAATTTAGGTCTCACTTAAAAAATACCTTAAGCGTTTACTATGTGAGTATGTTACCTATATTAACAACTTGAGGGCAGAGGAAATCGTGTTTTACCTTTTGTAAAACACGCACGTCCAGCCAACTTAAATATGATTTCCTCCAGCGAGGTTCCAAGGAGTCCTCTAAAGCAGGTAAGGTGCCCACCTCCCGCGGGCCCACCGAATCCTGTATCTAACACTGTCGTAGCTCACGTCACTCTCTAAAACTCCCTGTTTACCTGACCATATTTAGGAAAAGATGCGAAGACCCTGAGAACGGGAATTCTGTCTTCCTCAGCAACATACCCAGCGGCTCACATAGCACCTCACGCCAGCGGTTACTCAATAAATACTTAACACGCTAAAATACTGTTAGTTAAATTTATTTCCAGAAAACCAAAAAAATAAATCACATCAAATTGTATCTCGCTTTTTGGTCTCTATGTTCACTGTTTACCTCTAAAGCCAATGATCAAATATTGAAAACTTTCGTAAAATTCTAGGGACTTCCCTGGTGGCACAGTGGTTTAGACTCCACGCTCCCAATGCAGGGGGCCCGAGTTTGATCCCTGGTCAGAGAACTAGATCCCACATGCATGCTGCAACTGGGAGTTCACGTGCCACAACTAGGGAGCCTGTGAGCCACAACTGAGGAGCCCATGTGCTGCAACTAAGGAGCCCACCTGACGCAACTAAGGAGCCCACCTGATGCAACTAAGACCCAGCACAATCAAATAAATAAATATTTTTTTAAAAAGTTTAAAAAAAGGGAAAACTTTAGTAAGATTCTAGTGCAACACTTATTTGTAGTTAATTTGATTAAATTCATCGATTGCTTGGTCAGGATTAAAATTGGGTGTGACTGTATGTTATTGGATACATTTGCTGGATTTATACATGATACTTTTTGTTTGTTTGGGGGTATAAAGAAAAATAATTTCTAAAATCATCTGAAATGCTCATTTCCAAAAAGTTGCCAGTAGGCCAAAGGGCCTCTATCACTCTCATTTTTAAAATTAACCAGTGAATACTGTTTAGGATACAAATGAAGCATTAAGAAATATCTCTTAGAAGCCCAATATCAGTAGTTTTGGTGATATACTTGTAATTAAGCAAAGATATTATTTACACTTACGTTGCTCCTAAAAAATAAATGTGGATAGTGTTGTGAAAGCTATTTGCATATCCATTACCAGAAAATACTGATTGCCATACTGTACCAGAATTTTTTCTGAGTTTGAAAGAATACAGTTATACCTTTATTTATAGCACATGTAAAATATGTTCTTGAAAGTATATGAATTACTAACATAGAAAACTATGAGAAAACAGTATTTAAAATAAAGGTATTACTTATCTAAGTTAAAATGAAACATAAAACTTCTCATTTATCACTAAAAATGGGGTATCTGTGGCAGTTAGATAACTTTATCATATATATTAAATGACAATAATTGCACCAGTATCAACTGTACTGAATAAAAAGCCAATTTTGTCTTGTGGCTTTTTAGATAAATAATTCAAAGATAATACAAACTCTAGTAGCTTTCGAGATCATTAACAATAAATCACACAACTATCTATAACTCTAATAAGGAGCCATTTGCAAAAGTTTTAATACGTTCTAAAATGGCTACAATATCCAGAAATAATACATGATAAATTTTAATTTATCATTATTATTTCCTTTTAAAAATTTGTATTTCCTAAATCTTCATGACCTATAAAATTTTAACAAACATTCTCATATGTAGGTACACAATCAGTTAAATTAAATCGTATTCAAAGGTCAATTTATACCAACTAACTTCTAAAACTTTCATTCTCTCTATGTGTGAAAAACAACCATGAAGAAAAAAAATTTAGGTAAAATATTATCATTATTTTATCATTTGTGTGAAAGGGAAAGCAAGTAAATAAAGCCTTTAAGCTTCTGAGGAAACGGTTCACTCCATCAATATGAGAAAAGGTAAGGAAATAAGTAAGAGCATAAACCCTTAAACCACACTGCCTAGTTTCCAATTCCAGCTCCACAACTGACTAGTTGTGTGACTTTACACCGGTTACTTAATCTCTCTGTACCTCAGGTTCCTGTAAAATAGGTGATGAAAATAGAGCTGATGTAAAGATTCAATATACTCATCTACGCAGAGTATTTAGAACAGTACCTGGCACATGTTTCCTGTTAACATCACTTATTTTCTTCTGTATCTCAGGCATTGGGCTAAATGCTAGAAATAAACTGCAAGCAACTGCTACTCTCCTGAAGTTCTTAACAGGCAAACTAATGGGTACTTGGACAGTCTTCTTACAGTGCTGTGCTGTTCTAGGTAGATGGGATGTCACTGAGTAGCGCACATGACACGCTGCTCCTTTGGTTAGTCGTAGCTCCATGGTTAATTTCTAGAAACAATGGTCATATCACCTTCATGAGAATCGGGGTCTACACAGCCCCAATACCAAAGAAACTGAGTTGCATGATCACTCAGGCTAATTACATTATATATTTGGCTATAAACTAGCCTCAAGTGGCTAGTTTGCAATTAAGTGCCGGTATTAAATAAGGGCTCTGAAAATTGTTCTGTTTTATGCACACACACACACACACACACACACACACACTACAGTCTACATCTACTATTTATTCCTACCATATACTATTTCTACTGCAAAGACATATTACGAATGCTGCATGGAAACAACCACAATGCTATTATTCCACTTAAAAAAATGTCACCACTAGGTAAAGCAAGTAAACAATTTTGTAGTTTGGGGAATACATATATAAAACATGCATTAATGAGTCCTTCTTTGAAGGTTGAATATGAAATTGTGGTGATGTAGACTCATTCATAAAGAAAAAGTTACCTGAAGAACAAATAAGTTCTTTTTTCCTGCATATGTTCTTAAGTAAGAATTTGGATAATATTTTTAGTTGCAATGCAAACTTTAAGTATATGACATGTAGTAAGCTAAAACAAATGTAAAAAACTGACTTTAGCGGTGACTCTCAAATCCTAATGTAATTCATCTACGAAGATCTGCACTGGTATCTGCTTCCTTGAATCCTTTTTATTTCAATATAATGACCTCTTTTAAGCACATTGTACTATGTTACAAAGAAGGCATCCTATGGGAGAAGACCATAAAAATAGATCATATTCCTGTGTAATAATTACTTGTGGTTTCTGAAAGGAACTGACATGAATGTGCACTTCTCAAATAATGCAAATCTCTTGGAGGCAATGCAATCTGGCCATGTACAAGATAATGGCCTATATGTAGATATTTCCATAGGTTAGCAATGAAAATCGTACTAACATTGCAAAAGGTTAAGAAAGATCCTTTACTTTCTCTTTTCTAATCTAAAATGCAGTGAAGATTCTGTTCTGCAATGCCAGCATTTAATCATATTAATATATTCAACAATCATATTTGCAGGATTAGACTTAAGGGTAATATTTGTTTAAATCACAGTTCCTGATGCTACTTTCACATTATATTCTGTTCATGTCATTGGAAGGAAAATGAAATCCATCTGTACATAGGAGTACCTAATAAATCTACAATATGGATTTAAACATGTTAATAATTGAGTTTACTTTATCATTATTTTGAAAGAAAAGGAGCCATAAACTCAAAAGCATTAGTGTAACAAAAAAAGTATATTTATCTTAAAACAATAATTGTCCTACCAAATGTATTTTTCAATGAATGCTTCCAGCTCAGTAGGTCCAAATGAAAAGTATCTAATTTACATTATATTTCATAAGTTACAGATATATCATATAGATATATTCCTGCTAGTTAAGTGTAATATTTAATAAAATGCAGTTTGTAATTGATGGTTTTTGTTTTTAGGTTAATAAACTTATTCTTTAGTATTTAATTCATATTGCATTTTAAATGTATTCCATTAAGATACAGTATCTGCATTTACTAAAATGTTGTACATCATTCAAGAAAATTTGCTTCTTTGGTATACTGTATTTTGTTCCTGATCAAAATAACCGAGGAGGGGAGAGAATGAAGCACAAAAGCAAATATCACCTCTTAAATTTTGATATAAAGTAAAAAATGACTGAATTACCCTTAGAAGTAAATTATATATTTAAAAATAGAATAAACTATCATTTTAAAATATTCAACGTTAAGTACAAAATTTGACGATTTTCACAGTATAATGAATCTTCAACTCAAAAATTCCTTTTGAAGACTACAAAAACCAAATCTAAGCAATACTTATTATACATAAATTTCAAAAAGTCAAGGCAAAGGGGATTTAAGTGTCTTTTTATTGTTAAAAAGTGCAAGATAAAGAAAAGCTATTTAAATTTTAGGTTTATATCAGGATTTTTTGTCTCCTTGTTTACTGTTACATTTAAATCTTAATTTAGAAAATCTTAGCCTCATTTTGAATTATTTTTCAGAGTTTGTGTTATAAATATTCAATTATTCACTTTGACAAAATAAAACTTCTCAACTCAAAGTCCCGAGAAATAGACAATTCTTAAAGGGGATTATATTAAAACAAACAAAAGCTACTCTTCCGAAAAACTAATATTTAATAAAAAGAAAAGGAAATTTCTAACTACTTGTGTCTTTCAAAATCAATAAAATGACTCAGCATACATCTCAGAATTACTCCATAAATACTCAATTCTCCCCTCTCTGAAATAATTACCTAAAAAAGATGTCAGCTGAGATTTGACATATTAAAACCATACTTTAGTCATTGATCAAGAATTCATTTTATATCTGGAAATCCAAGACGCAAACCCAGAGTTAAAATAAGAAGCCTAAGAACACTTCACAAAATATTTGTTTGATTTTTTTTAAATGTGAAAGAAAAATTAAACTGACACAATTAATTGTTCATTAAATAGTTTACTAATGTTTTTCAAATATACAAATTTCCAAATATGATTACAACTCACATTTTAACCTTTCATCTTTACTAACAGCCTTTTAAATAAAAAAAATATTTTTAAAGCAAACTTGTTACTGTATTAGTTACTTAAGACCTGCAAATAAACTCAAAAAATGCTTCTTTCACACTTTGACAGAAGGGAATTTGTGATTTTGAAAAACACCATTAGGAAACTGGCATGCTATACTTCCAGGAATTTTTAGCAATTAACTGTACCAACAGCTTCCTACAGCTTCGTTTGTGAAAAGCTTCATTTTGAGAGACTGGGAGAGTGAAATTTAGGATGGTGGTCAAATTACTGTAAAACTCAGGATTCCACTTAAGATTTGTTAAATTAAGCTCTTATTGGTTTTTGTTTTATTTTTAGTACCAATTTCACAAAGAAGCTTCACGTGACCAAAATAAGTGAATCTTCTACACAGCTTGGAGAGAATAAAACTGTGATGGCTTGAAAACCACTTTAAAAGTTCTGCAGTAATATGGAGCATAATTTCTCAAAATTGTTGACACAATTTTTGAAAATATATTGAAATACTTCCTGTTACTATAAATCATATTCAAAGAAGAGTGCAATATAGATTCCATTAAACAAATCACTATTCCTTTTCTTTTATCTTCTCTCTTTCTATTTATTTTCTAAACACGCAGGCAAAACTTCAGAGGAAAAGACTTTTTATAATTCCATCTACTTATTTATCTTTTAAGAATATCAATATCATCATAAAACAGTTCCTCATGTATTGGAAATCCTAAATCAATATGTTGATATTTTCATCAGAAGAAAATGATACCCCATTTAGAGATCAAAAACGTCTACTTCTAATTTTGAAGTTCTATAGCATTCTCCATAGGATGAAAAATGACAAAAAGCAATTTATCAGTAGACACATAAAGTAAACCTATCTCTTTCAAGCATAAACTTCTGTGTTTATTTATAAAGAATGAGAGTACTGTCAAAATAATATTTTCAACACCACAAATGAGGATTATTACCTCAATTTCTAAGGAAATGCCTCCCTCAATGCTTTCTTCGAACATTTAAATCCCAGCTTAATAAAAACAAATGGCACTCCTCATTTCTTCCAAATTGCACATTCAATGTCGTAAGCTTGGCTTTTTCAACAAGACACTAATACTCTCAAATTCAGTAATTAAGAATTCATAAGCCTGAGTTTAGGCTGTAGTGTTCTGAGGATGATGGGCTGACTATGATAAATGTATTTGTAACTTTCAAACTAATGAATTTAGATACATAAAATAAAATAAATAAGAAGGTAAGTTAAAATAATATAAAAGCATAGGTTGACTAACCCCTAAAAGTGGTCTTTGGTACTTCATGACAGGACTAAATAAATCATAAATGTGTGTAGTATCACTGGAGAACTTTAACATTTCTGTCACTCAGTAATTCTATCCACTTCTGAATTAGAAAAGCCACAACAGTCAAAATTACAGAGACTTTTGGCTTTTCAAGCTAAATGAGTACATTTTCGTGTCTAACAAGAAACTAAACTGAACACTTACTGTATTAAGTTACTGAAAAATATGGGTAAGTATTGGGCTCCAAATTATTTTACTTACTGAACCTTTTACTTTCTAGCTCCAATTTCCAATAAAATTGGAAATCATCTTACAAGACAAATATTCCTTCGAGTAAAATATGCTAGTAAATAAAATGTGCAAAGAAAAATCTATCCAATAAAATTTAATCAACAACCATGAACCATAAAGTTTTCAATTCCTAGAATAAACCCCAATGTTAATGAAACAAGAGTATTTTAAATCATGTTTCTAAAACTCTGCATGATTAAATAATGTTTTGTCTAGATTCATAACTGATTTATTACTACTAACAAAAAAGGGATGATTTTAAATTACAATCTATGAAGATATGCAGGTAAACTTTACTCAGGTTTGTGTACTTCCTTTCTGGTTGAAAAGCAGACATCCAGATAACTTTTTAGGGTTGACAGTCTAGAACAGTGGTACAAAAGCTTAAAAAAATGCTGAAATGATGTTTATTAACATCAATTTTTTTACTGCCCTCTAGTGGCAAAGAGTCACATCACCGTATGAAGATGAAAGACACATGATGGGGGCAGTTCTGAAAAAGAGAACTAAAATTTTACGCCATACGTCATACTTTTTCCAGGAGATTAAATTACTAAACAAAAGAAGACTCTGTATGTGAAAGTCAAATTTTATTTGCTAAAAAAATGATAAGAATTATAGGAGGAGCAGGGACAATAGGACAGCATCGTACACCAACCATTAAAGTCAGCGTTTAAATGGCACTAAAATAGCTGGTCAAAAAATTAAAAAGTCAGTAAATTTTTTCTGCATGACATTATAGAGACTATTTGGCTAATTCCTTAATTTTACTGACCGGTTACTTTTAGATAGAGGCAAGCTTACGAAGTTATTTTTAATGTTCTCTAAAATTGCAAATTTTCAACAAATAAAAATGTAAAGCTACTTAAAACTCCACAGAACGAAGTAAACTAAATTAATATTCAGATCTGCTCATGAAACACATTTTACAAAAGCAAATTTTTAGAAACAGCTGTTACCATGCATAAAATTTATAATTGGTATGATATCAAAGTATATGTAATGTCAAAGTATTATAAATTAATTTTTGTTCCTTTTTTTTTACCAAATTAGACCTTTCCAAGTATTTTCCAGAGCATCTCCATAATTTTATTCATTATTTTTGCTTTATTTTCAATATTCATTTCCTTTACCAGAAATAATAACTTCAGAAGGGTATAAAACACTTTACTTACGATTATTAAAAATAGGTATTGAAAAATAAAGTAGTAGATGAACTCTGATCTTTTGTATTTCACATATAAAATTTATTAAATAGTTTTGCTGTATTTAGAAAAAGTGTCATCTTGAAAATGTACGTAGTTTATTCACATAACGTCTTAAAGGAAAATCATAGAATGCAATGGAGAAATTACCCAAAAAAGGGGAAAAAAAAATTACAGACCTTGACAAAAAGGTACGGTAGGAGGGATAAGAGGTAGGCAGGAAAGGCCCTATGCAGATCCCTTGTTTTCAGTTTCTAACTTTTAGGAACTCTGTGACCATAGGAAATAAATTGTGGGCTTGGTTATTTTTGTTTGTTTTCCACAGTGTAAACAGTGCCTGCAAACGGCTACCAGACTCTTCTTTCTAGGGATCTGGATAAACACTGAAGACTGATTATGTCATACGGCAGAAGGAAACACTTTCTTTCTGGGCCCAAACACGTAAACAGTCAGCCAGGACGTTCACTAGGCTCTTTCTGCACACGAGGTGGCCCAGTCCTCACACAGCTATTCAGTCATTTCAGAGGTTCAAGAGTATTTAAAGGTTTTCATCAAATGGAAGATTTTTGAATGAAAAAGGACATTTTAAAAGCCTAGCCCTTAGCAACTCTACCCATAAACACAGCAGACAAGGACACCACTAAAATTCTGTAAAGGATATTAACTATATGGCATAATCCTCGAAACGGGCATTTGAAATAAAAGATATCTCAGAAATATTTCAATCTCATCTCTGTTGTGCAATTGTCTTCTGGTGCAGAGAACCTTCTGGACATTTAACACAGAATCATCCCAAGTGAGTTTGGATACATGGTCAGAGATGGAACAAGACTGTTTTCAAAAAATCAGATCATTTTCCGGTTGTGAGTTTTCTAAGAAGTTTGCCAGAACTAAGAAATTAAGACAACACAGCTCTACAGCAACTGAGTTATTTACAATGTCTTTGAGAAGAAACGTCAGAAATCAGTCATCAATCAAATCCAGACAGCAAAGAAAGACTAATGAAACGAAATGAAATTAAGAATGAGTAGCTGAAAGAGCAAAGACACATTAAGGACAATTCTGCTCTCTCTTTACACAAATTTTGGCAAAATAATTTAACTTCAACCCTAAGTTCACTTTCTAAGATGTAGTCTCTACCAAATTTTAAAAGAATTTAAGAGTAACGAAGAAACATGAGTGCTCAAACTATCATGTAGGTAGGTGGTTTAATTGGCCTAAGGGACTTTCAGTGTGCCTCAGAATCAGAAACATAAAATAATACACGTAATAAGTTCTGCTAATACATTTTCCCCTAAATCTTACACTAACTAAACACATGAACTCATAAATGTGATACCTGAAGAAATGTGCCTTTAGAAAGAGGGTCTGTCTGAAACAGCTTACACTTTAAGAAGCAGACGTCAGGAACCTTTCTGAAGGTTCAAGCAAGCGGCAGAAGCAGCGTCACTAATGGCTGGGAGACAGTGGCACAGCTGGTACTCTTCAGCTTCTCCTTTCAACAGTACATTCTTGTAACATGTAAAGCATCTGATCTTCAAGTACACCTACTGCATCCTGGGAAGTGTGCAGCTTCACCGTCAGACCTAAAAGCTCACTTCCGCAGTTGTGACAGAGGAACTTTTTAAAAGCAAGAGTAAACTTGGAGTATTAAACCAGCACAGTGAAAACTTAAGAAGTTAAACAGACATATATATATATATATATACACACACACACACATATGCGTGGGTGTATGTAGTTTACAAACCCTGCAAGAATACAACGGGCTGCTAAAATCATATGTTCTTCATACCGCTATTCACCCTAAAAATCAACATTTTCTAACTTAAAAAAATTTAACCTTCAAAACACACTCTTCCAGCATCAAAGAAACCAGCAAGCCAGTCCTAAACACTTTATTTCTTCACCATTTCTTTTTCTCCTCACCGAGCCCAAATAAACTTAAAATCATACACATGAACCACTGCCACATCCTCTATTTTGTTTTTACTCATAGGAAACTGAAAAAAAGAAATAAACCTGTTTTCTAAATCTGAAAATAGGGGGAAAGTAAAGGTTTGATAGAGACTAAAATGGCTTTAGATAAAAGTATTCATTTTAAACACCCACTAAAAATCTCTGAGGAGTTTCAGCTATTAGATGAGACTTCACTTAATCAAGTGTAGGTCACTTTGAAATGAGTCAAGTAATACCACCAGGGACTTATTTTGGAATGGTAAATGCCATTTTTAGAAAGCAGAGAGGTTATACTTAGGGCTTCCCCACAAGATCTATTCTAAGTAACTTAAACAAAAGAGAACCATGCCATGAATTCCAGTTAAGCTGGAATGTATTCAAATGTACAAGAGACAGGAACACAGAGCGCAAATTTTGAATAGGATAGTACCTACAAATCTTGAATTCTCTTTTGGCATCCAATTATCCTAGTCACTTGAGAGATAATGAATTATTATTTACCCAGTAAAAATGGAGATGGACACATCTGAGTGACTGTTCAATAGAGACAGATACTAAAACCATCTGTGACTATAGAAAGGTAAAACATCTGATGAATTAGTGAAGATGAAATCCCTGAGTGTGGGCTTGCTACCACCTGTCATTTACACAAGTTAAATTTATGAATAGAATAAAGAAGTATGTGGAAGAGAGGTCAGGGTTTCTAATGATATAAGCCACTGAAGTATCAACCTTTTAAGAACTGCAAAATACTTCTAAGTTTCCTCTGGTACTTTGGCATTTCATCTAATGTTAAACATATAAAAACATATCCTCTATCATAAATACGATTTGTTCTCTAACACTTCCATTGAGTAATTTCACTGAATATTTAAACTTTCATAAAACTAGAGCAAAAAAGGACCAGTTTTAAATAAGTAATATACAAAAATAGTAGACAAACCCATTCTCAATCCCATTGGCGAGGATTTTGTAGGCACACAATTTGAAAATCACGGATACATTTTTAAAAGAATAAAATTTTTAAATTAACTTTTGAATAAAATGGTAACTTAAGCATAGGCATCTAACAGTCTCTTCCTCCTGTTCCTTTCCTAGTAAGAACTGAAATGACTAAAGGATATAAAACCAGGAGATGACCTAGCACTTAAATGAACCCATCACATTACAAAGGCAGTGTAGGAATTTCAGCTGGCTCCACTATAACTGTGACCAATAGTTTTAAACATAGATAAATTAGTAACTACTATTACTGGAAACAAAGAAGATATAATGTTAACAGGCTAATTAAAACACACACACACACACACACACACATGATTTTTTTTGTTTGTTTTCAATTTACCTAAAGGCTCCTGGGACATAATTAAAGAACTTGTGGGTACAAAGCTTAATAGAGTACTAGAAAGGGAAACTACTAGAATTAATATATCAAGTTGGAGTGTTTATTCTTAAATCAACATAACTAAAAAAGTTGATCATAAAAAAGGAATGTTTATTTTGATTATCAGGAAAATTTCCATGTAGGTGTAGACAGAGAACACAGTTCTGGTCAATGATAATGTACGCTTGAAAAGAGGGATGTTACATGTCAGCTTAAATAAAAGTATGCTGGAAGAATTTCAGGTCTTTTGAGTCATGATTAGGATTTTGTTCTCCAAACCAAGTCAGGGGGTCGACAGCAGATCACAGACTGGCACCCACATCTCCGACACCCAGAGCAGTAAGTAGGTCTTGTCCTTATGCTATGTGCGTGGCCCTGGGTAAAGCAGAAACCTGACCACTGTCAAATATACTGCGGATCCTAATTCTATAGGAAAACAAGTTAACAAAGTAACTCCTGTTGTTGAAACAAGTATGAGAAACTAGGTATTTAATAAATAGATGACCATGAAACACTTGTGTGCCTTGTATTTTTTGCCTCTGAGCTTAAAACATTTTTAAACCAGCAAACATTTTTTATAAATTTAATGATTATGAATAGCATTAGGAATTTAAGTTTTGTAGGTCAGATCATCACCGATTCCTCCTCCTCCAGAGGAAGTAAACTGGGAACAGAGGTGAGGAAAGAGCATCCAACCCAGATTCTCCCAGGCCAGTCATTTTTGGAATATTCTATATGGAAAAATGTTCTGTGATAAGATTCAGATATACTTTCATATAATAAAATATACCTGCTTTGGAAGATCTGGCAGATATCTATTTAAAAAGCATATTTTTAATTAAAATCAATTCAAATCGTGAATGGTACGTAAACAAGAAAAGAAGGAAAACGTTTGTAATTTAAAATACATCTCCACCCCCCCCCCCAAAAAAATAAATAAAAAACAAAATACATCTCCCTCCTCCAACCAGCCCCTGGACTGAAGTTGTGCGCAAGTCACACCTGGGAAAGCACGTACTTCAGAAGGGTGGCAGGTGAGATGCCTGATTTCTTCATGTAGCAAAAATATCCCACCAGTTGAAGAGAAGGCTGACTGATTATCCAAAAATATAAGTGGATATATTCTCTTATGTCTGAATGAGGAATCTGAGTAGGTGACCCCCATCTATAAACACTGCAAAATATCTGACTGGTAGAAAGTCCCAGATTCAGAACCCCTTCCCTTTCTCCATCCCCAAACCCCAAAAAAGGGACAGACCATCCTAACATTTTGATTATAAGACTGGATATTTACAAGGTGAACGTTCATGGAGATGGGTTTAAATTATATTCGTATTATTATATTCCACATAGGAACTCTCCTCCTGCAGGGGTGATCCAAAGCAGAACGATAAGCCAGGTACAGTCTGAGCACTGAGGCTTTTCCCTTGTCTGCAGCCTCCCTACGCTACCCAGAAAGGGCCTTTCCCACATCTAATTAACCAATAGCTGCTCTCAGGAAAGGATCTCATCCATCACTCCTTGGGAATATAATACTTTAGACTTCAGTGTATCATTTATTGTCTTGAAAGATGAAGACAAACCTCTGAAAATTCCTGACCTAGGTATCTATTCACTCTCACAGAGCAGTAGTTCACATGTTTATTAAAATATAGTTGATTTTTAAAAACTATTTTCTGGTATATATGGATATTTCAATTTTGCAACTTAAATTGAAAGCCGAGGGTAATTTTTTTGAATAAATTACAAATAAGCTTTGTTGATAATCATAAAGTTTATTTATCAAATTGCTTCTTTTTTTCATTAAAAAAGTTTATAAGTTTAAAACTTATAGGGAAATTGAGACGCAACAGACCATACCCACATGAAGTTTATCAAAATTAATGGCTACAGCATACTCTGTGACACTCAGTTTACAAGTAGAAAGGTTATAACTATATTCCCAGAGTGCTATACCTGTAGTATGGCAGTCTCAATCATTTTTTGTTTCTTTCTAGTTTTTAAAATTCTGAAAATAAAAAAAGAAGTATAAAAACTAAATTTTGATCTCCCCTCTGACTTAATAGCAAACATTCAAAATTCCATGGCTCTCTCACTGGAAGTTCCCATAAGACTCAGGAGAAAAGAAGCATAAATCAGTTTTGGGAGATAAAATATCTTCAAAAGAATAGGAGTATGAAGGTATGAACACTCAATTCTAACTCATCTAAACCCACTAAGGAATGGGAAAGCAAAAAGCTGAGAACAGCCAAGAAGACCATTTTTTTTACCTCCTTCTTCTACGCTACTTCCTTTTCCTCTATAGTGGGTTGAATAGTGTCTCCAAAATTCATGTCCACCCAGAACCTCAGAATGCGACCTTATTTGGAAATTAGGTCTTTGCAGATGTAATTAGTTAATATGAGGTCATACCGGATTAGGGTGGACCTAAATCCAATGACTGATGTCCCTTTATAAGATGAATAAATAATAAGATGAGGAAAGGATATTCAGAGACACAGAGGGAAGACCGCTAAGTGAAGATGAGATGAGAGTGATGTGGGTACCAGCCCAAGAATGCCTGGGCCACCAGAAGCCGGAAGAGGCAAGGTCTCACTCTTCCCCAGAGCCTACGGAGGATGCAAGGCCCGGCCAATGTCGTGACTTAGGACTTCTAGCCTCCAAAATTGTGAGACAATAAATTCTGTTGTTTTCAGCCGCTCAGTTTGTAATAATTGTCATAGTAGCCCTAGGAAAGGAGTACATCTTCAAATGCCTAAAAACCCAGCCAATGAAGAACTGCATCTTTCTTGGGCTAGGACAGTGTTTTGTTTTGATCTATTCTTTGGTGATTTACATTAAAATATGAACTAAGCCATCAGCCTAGCAGCCTAAAACTACGACTCAAAATGGTATTGTATTTTGGATTCAACCTTCAGTAATGATTTAGCTTTGTCTCTGTTTAGTAAAGTTTAATACAGAAATGAGAGGTGGACTTAACTTTGGCCTCTAATATGAGAAATAGAAAACTTAAAAATAAAAAAATTTATTTTTACAATGAACTGGTCAATATTTATTAAATGTTAGTGTTACAAGCACTAAAGTGTTACAAGGACTACTTAGTTTTACTTTCTTTCTATCCTGTATACTTATTAGTGAGCTTCTTATATCTTATATTAATAAATCACTGATGTAAACCCAGAGTAGGTACTCAATACATATTCATTAAATTAAACTGAATACTCTAGCAGTGTACTATTACTATTAAATAGCTGGAAGAGTAATGTCCAGTTCTCTAAAATTTCAGCAAATATATTTGCCCCCAAAACATTTTAGTGTCCTATTTTAGAAATTTGTATAAAACCACTGCAAACATTTATTTCACTCTGCTCAAGCTCTTTCTTTAAGACTTAATTATTAGAAAATAACTTTAATGGGTTATGTAGATCACTTTACTCAACTCTCCTAAGAATTATGAATCAATACTCCCTTCCCCTGCCCCATCCTCCAAAAACCCTCAGTGACATTATCTCAGAAATTCTGTCTCTAAAATATGTCAAAGGACTTTCAAAGATTAAAACTTACTTAATTCAGGGAGTAAGCATCAAAAGAATAAACACATCTAGGCAGGCAATATTGAGCAATGAGAGCAGAGGCATATTCAGAAAGCTTCCAATTCAACAAACAAAAATACAAATATATTAATCTTATTTACATACAAAATAACATTACATGGTTACAAGGTAATAAAGTCATAAGGTAAAAACGAGTACTATACAGACTTATGGTTCTCTCACAAAATCTACCTGAAAGCACATTTTTCTCTAAAATTATCTTTCTGTAGCATAAAAAGCCTGAGGGTTTTTATTGTGGAATTTTTTCAACTTTAAAAATTCTAAATTAATACCTTGTAGAACTACATATTACTGCCATATTCAGCATAAGCCTGGTTCATATTTTAGTAGTTTTAATTCATTTTGAAGTAAATTGTGAAATTTTCTCTAAAAAGTTTTAAATCTGGAAAGTTATATAATATCAGGACGTCTCTGAATCGTATGTGAACATTTCCTATTTTGGAGAAACTCACATTTCATGAGTACAGTATTTCTACCTTTTATCCTGTCAACTGTGAGGGAAAGATCCCTAGATCTAATAATGATTCACTGACAATTACAAATGTTTATAAAAGTGTGGCAATTTCTTGGTCTATTTAAAAACATTGATTCCTTAACATTTTATTAATCATAGTAAGAGCCTCTATTACACTTAATGAATAACACTTTTTTCAGGGAAAGACATTATAACAAAATACTTACACAAGAAAGAGATACTTGGACTAAACTACTCCACTAATTACGCTGTTCTACTAAAATAAAGCAATATGTTGAGTACAGAGACAATGACTGAGTAATATTACTGAGTAAAAGTCAGACAATAATAGTGGGTCATCTCATAGTTTTTGCAATGGTTTCATACAATACTTCTCTTTTTGTGGTATCTTATTTCAAGGTGGTCTCACAGAATCAGACAGAATATCTTTGAATTTTTTCCTTTTGCTTTTAAGTTGCAAAATGATAAACTAGTTAGTTAAATTCACAAGACTATTGCTTTAAGTGGAGAGCTGGAAAACCCTTAAAAATGTCATTTCACTACTTGTTTCAACTATTACAAAACTATCAAGTAAATTTTAAGTGGTCCTTTTCCAACCTGACAAAAATAATTTCAACTGTATTGTGTAACTTCTCAACAACTTGAACTAAAAGACAGATTTGAAGGTTGGTTAGTCAGTCAACAAGCTTCCATGCTCAGAGAAAGTGTTTTGAGTATATGTGTTCTGGGAGAGGAGGGCTGCTGAAAAATAAAACAAGCAAACAAACAAAACCCTAAACAGAAGATACAGTCTCTGACCTTGAGTTTGCCATCCCCAAAAAAAAAAAAGCAGTAGAATAAATAATTTAACCAATTACATCTGGGTATGAAAGCAACCCACTAAGAGCTCCATGGAGGCTGTAATGAGTATGTAAGATATGAGATATTTTGCAATCACTTGCTGGAAGAAATGAGTTGAGAAGTTAAGATAAGAGTTGACAAGGAAGAAAGAAGAAGGTATGCTAGCGGAAATGACCTGAATGACAGCTTCGCACCGCACAGTCAAAAGAGCACCAATACGCAGTCCTGCATCTGTCACGATTAGCTGTGTAAATTCGAAAAAGTCACTTAATCTTTTTGGGTCTTGGTGTTCTCATTCATTCAATTCAACAAGTATTCCCTGAGCACCACCAAGGGCCAGGCAGTGTTCTCGGCTCTGAGCATACCAAATTTAACAGAGGCTCCTGCCTTTGTGAAGCTTATATTGATAAAATGTAAAATTTCAGAGGAAGTCATGCATTGAACACAACAGTAGGAAAAGTTCATTGTTGGTTTCTGTCTTTCTACTATCTCCCTTTTATAATTCATCCACCAGAGAGATCCTCCCCCAAACATATTCTGTCAGGTCACTGTGTTCTATGCCAAATACCCGGTGGATCCCAAATGAGCATCAAAATAAACCCTTTCCTCTGAGATTCAAGGTCCTCCATGTCCTGGCTTCAACCAACTTCTCCAGCCTTATCTTCCAAATTTCTCTTTCATGAACTTCATGCTACAAGTACGTTATCTGATTTTTTTCTCAAATATGCCTCACACATTCCACTTTTACAGCTCTGCTCACACGCCTCCCTCTGCCTGGAATGCCTTCACTCCACAATCCTACTCCTCCTTCCTTCAGGCTCAAATATTTTCTTGATACGACACTATGATTTCCTGAGTAGGAGAGAGAGAAAATCAAGGAGATCCCCAAGAAAGATGATTCGCTTTTTGGGGACTGAAGAGGAAAGTTAAAGTCAGGGAACCTGGTGAGGAAGATATTAACAAAAATGACTGCGATTGCATCGTAACAGGCAGATCCAAACAACATCTGGTTTGTGGAATCCGTACTTTATATGACTCCTGACTGAGTATATACATAAATGGAAAGAAATTAGTCTAAATGGACTCAAAATTATATGATTCATGAATAGGATGGTAAAAAGCATACCAGGTGGTACACAGTAGGTTTTCAGTAAATGCTGAGTAGGGCTTCCCTGGTGGCGCAGTGGTTAAGAATCCGCCTGCCAATGCAGGGGACGCGGGTTTGAGCCCCGGTCCGGGAAGATCCCACATGCCGCGGAGCAACTAGGCCCGTGCGCCACAACTACTGAGCCTGCGTGCCACAACTACTGCAGCCCGCAGCCCGCACGCCTAGAGCCCGTGCTCCGCAACAAGAGAAGCCACCGCAATGAGAAGCCCGTGCACCGCAAGGAAGAGTAGCCCCCGCTCGACGCAACTAGACAAAGCCCGCGCGCAGCAACGAAGACCCAACACAGCCAA